>NW_009648642.1:1032749-1045065 GCF_000708025.1 Charadrius vociferus
TCATTCTGGGAATATGCAGGTACCTGTGAATTGATTTTGTAATGAAGACCAGATCCCACAATGTACATTATTGTGTTTCATTTTGTTTTGTTCAGTAGGTGTAAATTAATTTCTAACAAAATATACTTTGAGACTTCTAGTTTCTTTTGAGAGCCTGATGTGTTTTAGCTGACGATTGGAATCTTCTCTCGGTAGTTTCACGACTGGAGGAACGTGAATCAGAAATGAAGAAAGAGTATAATGCTCTACATCAGCGTCACACAGAGGTAGGATGCCATCTCATTATTTGTAAATAAATGAACTCTTAGCCTATATGTAAAGTCACGTGAAAGAATTCAGCTTTCCAATACTAGTGATGACTAGAGCTTCAGAACTTTGGAAACATCGGAAGCATCTGAATGGAGGGTGTAAAGAGGATGGAGCCAGGATCTCTTCAGCAGTGCCAAGTGGCAAGACTGGAGGCAACTGGCACAAACTGGAACACGGCTCCCTCTGAAGATGAGTAAAAACTGTGAGGATGATGAGCACTGGCACAGGTTGCCCAGAGATGTGGTGGAGTCTCCATCCTTGGAGATATTAAAAAACCACCTGGACATGGTCCTGGGCAGCCTACTCTAGATTGCCCTGTTTGAGCAGGGACGTTGGAATCAGTGGACCCCAGGAGATTCCTTCCAACCTCAACTGTTCTGTGACTCTGTGAACAGTGCCCCACTACCTCATCTCCCACTGCTAACCAGCTTCCAGGAGACCTTTTATATTATTTTTGGATATGCTGTTTCCTGACTCTTCTGTTATGAGATTAAGCTTAAGTAATTTCTGACATGATTTGCTGTCCAATTTTCTGTCGGATTAGTTCATTCACTTACATCGTCACCTTGACATGATGATGCAAGAGCATCGTGACATGATGAGCAAAGACAAGGAGATGCACAAAAAAAGAAAGGGAGTTGGAAATGAATCCTGGAGAACATCAAACCAAAGCAGGAATAGAGTCTTTTCTTCTCCTCTGTTTGGCTCATGGATTTTTCTCTCCTCACAGATGATCCAGACCTACGTGGAGCACATTGAACGATCCAAGATGCAGCAGGTTGGGGGAAATAATCAAACTGAGGGGAGTGTACCTGGGAGAAGGTAGGGCCATAACCTCTCCATGTAATGTATGCCGTCAGGGAACTTACAAACTGAGTGCATGTATTTGAGAGAGAAAAATCAGAAGCAGGATCCCTGTGGCGTGGAAGCTTTTTTGTAATGGGTTGTGGGTGAGTTGTGGGTATGTTTTCTAAGGCTTGACGATGAGGAGCTTTATGTGTTCTGTTACAAAGCTTGGGCTTTGTCACGCAGCTATTGATAGGGGCCCTCTGGAAAAATGTGTTTATATTCTCAGGTAGCATGTAAAAGGTTTCTCTATAAAATGGATGGAGGTGTCAAAGTATTTGTGTGTGTGTCTTTATATGTGTGATAGCCAGCAAAATTGTAGCAATTAAATACATTAGCTGTTACAGGATTCCCCCCCCCCCCCCCGTTCCTTCAAGGAAAGTTTTCTGTCAGTCAGTCACCCAAAAGACCTATTTATGCCCAAGAAATTGGTTTTCCTCTCTCCCCGCCCCCACCCCGTTTTCAGAGCACCAAACCAGTAAGAACCAGCCTTTGCTTAAAGAAGGCAATGGTAGGAAAGAAGTTCATTATATGGAAGAACTAGTCTTTTGTAGTCTTAGAAAAAATTTAAAGCACAGAAGTTACAGTTACATTGATTTCAGTACAGATCCATCTGATTTTAACTGGTATGTGAAGGAACCAAATGCTTTCTGTCTGATGACACCGGGAACATTGCCCACAGGGTGAGATGTAGAAGTGATATTCCATAGATACAGTTCAGAGATGTAATAGATTGCGTAGCACATAATCTACTCAGATTAAACATAATCTATTAAGTCAGTCAGACATAAAAAAGATGTTTTCTGTGGCAATTTTTATGCATGGCATAGTAATCTATTTTTGTTGATCATCACATGCTGATGAGATGATTAACACTATAGTGACACTATCTTGCCCAGGAAGTTTTAAACTAAAACAATATTGACCAAGTAATATGCTGCAGGAGATTAACTCTTATTGTTGTCCTTGCCTGTCTTTTTTTTAAACTTTTTAACTTCTTCTGGCTTTGAGGAATGTTAAAAGGTTTTGCACACGTGCTGACCACAAGCCGTGGGAGCTGTTGGTCTGAAAAATATGTAGATAAAGTACCAGCTGCACAGGAATACTCAGAAAAGAGCACCTGCTAGGTGCGTCCTCCCATGTCTGTTAGAAAATACGTCTGATTGATCTTGGTTAATATTTGTGAACTTCAGCTGGTTAATATCACTGAACTTCACTCAAAAATCAAATCTTCGGGAAGCATTAGGCTTAGAAAAGGAGCGGGGGTGGCATGTCAGGCTGTACACAAAGGGCAGCATGGGCAAAGACATGGAGGTGAAAATACTGGGAAAACAGATAAACAGAAAGCCATGAAGGTTTTTGAAGTATCATCTGGTAGGAATGATGAAATGCAGAAGAAGAGCACTGAGCAAAATTTGGAGATGAAGAAAGAGGAAAATTATTTTAAATTAAGAATAAAGAAATATATTAAGAATAAAGGAAGAATAAGTGAGGATATTTTAGTAATTTGTATTTAGGTCTGTAATGCTTAAATACCAGAATGTCAGTTGATTTTGGGGTAATGTAATAGAAAGGAAATTTCAGGTCTTGGCATGGGACGTGTAAATACCCTCTGTCTGGTATGGCTCCCTGTTGCTGTACAGAACTGCTCTGGAAGAGTCTGGATTCAAGTTGCCAGAGTTTGACTGTGTATTGTAAAAAAGAGGAAGGAAGAGTAAAAGAGACCCAACCTCACCTTGTAAATGGCTTGAGGGATGGAAGGGGAGTAGTAAAAGACATGAATCTTCAGAAACTTTGGTAACTGGCCTGGATCTCCTGCCTGATGACCTGTAGCCTTACAGTCGTGCAATGTCCTGATCTGGAAGGGGACCCATGAGGATCATCGAGTCTAACTCCTGACCCCACACAGGGCAACCTAAAGGTTAAATCACATCTCTGAGAGCAATTGTAATTGCAAACAACTCTTCAACACTGACAGGCTTGGAGGCGCGACTGCTTCCCTGGGGAGCTTGGTCCAGAGCTTCACCACCCTCTCGGTGAAGAATTTTTTTGAATACTGTCTATTTGCTATTTCATTACCTCCCATAATAATTAAAGATAATTCTGTAGCCTTGGCTACAAGAATAACTTGCAGCTGGAAGATACTGATATCTCAAAGAAAGATCCTGTATTTATTCTGAATCAGTTGATGAGATTTTTATACTCTCATTTATAAGGCTACCAATGCCTTACATAAAGGAAGGAAAGACACAGTTATATGTGAATGAAGGGGCGCTATTTACCCTTCCTCTTCTGATAGTCAAATAGTCCTTTCAGAAAAGAATATCTTGCAGTATTTCTTCTAGAGAGGTATAACTAAAGGCTGTTGTAGTCGTTCAGTGGGCTGTATAGTGAGTTATCTCTAGGCTCTTTTTTTTGCAAAAAGTAAATCAGTCTGACAACAGCGAGTGGTTTAGGACAATAAAATTAATTACAGAATGTGGTGTTTGGGGTCTGGCTAAAATTGGATTGTCTAAAATACAAAACTCTATTGGGGAAAAGAAGTCAAAAGATAGATGGCAGCCTTCCTAGGTGAAAGAGACAGGCATGAGGGGTGTAGAAAGCAAGAGGAGGTATGGTGTAAAAATAACCAGTAGTTTGTAGTTGTTCTTCTGTTCATAAAATCTCCCTTACCAGACTATTTTTCTTCCTTCTCCTCTCCCCCTCGCAGTCTGGAAGTCCACAGTGAGTTCCCAGAACATGGTCTGGTCCTAGTGCTACAGCTGAAATGGGATAAGTGTGTTAGGCTCGTTTCCCTTCCCACTTACCCTTCTGTAAATTAGAATATATCTGTGGAAGTACTTACACAGTAAAATACAAAAGTACCATAGACAAAAGTGTGCTTAGGGCCTCCTTATTTTAAAGGCTGGTTCATATATGCACCTGCCAAATTTGGGATGGACTGCACGATAGAAATTGATTTTAATGAGATTTTCCTTCCTTAACTTTCAAATAAGTTAATATTAATTGTACCTTTATGTGTCGTTCCGTGAAGGAGATGCATGGTGAAGAGCGTTACTGTTTTTATCTGCAAGATTGCCATTCTCTGGGATGAAGGGCAAAATTTTCATCAAGAATTGCCTATTCGTATTAGAGAAATTAGTCTTTGACCCTTTTAAGTGTGGCATATTGCTGGTCTCCTTGGAGAGAGAAAAAAAAAGCAGCGCTGTATGTCTGTGAAAGCCCCCGATGGGGCTGTGACCTGAGCTTGTAGGAACCACTAGTGGGAAATGGGACTTTTTCCTTCATTTCAAGCTTTCCGCTGTTGGCGTGTGTGCGTGCGTGTGTAGCTCTGTGTTTTAATATGCTCGTGCACAAGAACTTGGGACAGATGTGTGGGTTTGTGTCACTGCACACCTGGGTGGGGGTGACCAGCAGTGTTTTTGTATCTTTGTGCACTGGAGGGGGGACACGGGCATAATTTCTCCTGGCCTGTCACACAAATTTGAGTGCATTTATTTATTCTCATCTGTGGATGTGCTTGGGTATGTTAGACTGCATAGGGGTGCATATTTGCATCGGACCTTAAGTACTCAGAGTATGTTTGCCTGTCACCCAGGAGAAGTTTGTGCGAGAACTGTTTGGGGGGGTGTGTGTCTCGACTGCCATCCAAGAGGGGTAACGGGTACGGTGCACACTTCCACGTGGTGTGGATTACAGTTCACGCGTACCCCATATCTGTTGTAAGGCTGCATGTTTGCATGACTTTGCTCTCTAATGGTTGTTTTTTTGTCTCGCTTTTTGTGTGATTGCTGCTCTGTTTTGGCTGTTATGTTTGTCACTGCAGTCATCGCCAGTCATGGAGGAAAAGGTAAATCCTATTGCTGCATCTTAACTTTGTTAATCCTAATTTTGGAGGTTGCTGTTGAGTGTGATGCTGGGAATGTACTGTACTGGCATGTTTGCCCTCTTTGTCTCTTGGCATCTGTGTTAGACTTGCTCGTTCAGGTGAGACAGAGGGAGCCACCAAGCTGCTGGGATAACACATCAAGAAGCAGCTTGCGTTCTCAAACGCAGAAGACACAGAAGTTCGGTCCCAAAACAGGATCAGTCCTCTGTGATTGGACGTTTACACTTCACGTCCCAGAATGTTTTAAAAAGTCATCTTTTCTCCCTTATTTTTCTATAAAGTACAAGACATATTTTCTGAGCAGGGCAGAAAAGGTGTGTCACTGGTAGTAGCTCTCTGAAGGCATTTCTGACTTTGGGGTGGGCAGTGGGTTCTACACCAGGAGCCTGCAAAGAGAGCAGTTCTCATCTTCAAATGCTGGCAAACAAATAATTCTTTAGTTATGTTTTATAGGATGTAGAGCATCCTGATTTCAGGTTTTAGCTACTGGAAACTTTTAGTGAGGAGTTTGCTGTTTACCTTGTAACACAAGGTCGAACTAACCAAGTGTTGTCACCCTGTACTGGAAAGAATTGGGTCTATGAAGATTGCTCCAGCACTCACAATGGAAACGGGTCCTGAGGATACTGTAAAGTCCTTTGAAGACTCAGCCCAGGACTGCAAAGCTGAAGTTAGCTCTTGCAGTTTGCTCTTTCCCCTTCCCTGGGAAGTTCAGAAGAGGCTGGAAGGTGTTTCCAAAGAAACTCAGCAAGGAAATTTCCTAACATTCTACATTAAAATCCTTTCCTGAAGATCCTGCAGCTTTGTACCCCTGTTCTCTGTTTAGCAGGGACTGTGAAGTTCATATATTCCCTGTACATTCAATGGGCTGCTGTATCTCCATGCATGTTAAATGTGCATATGTTTGTATATGAACATAGAAATAAGCTATGGGTTCCCAAAAGAAATCTGATAGAGATTACCTAAAGAGGAACTGTAATTTAATGTCTCTCTCAGCATGTTTGGTATGGCTCATACTGCTTAGTGCCACCAGTGAGTTACCTCAGGCCATCCCAGCATAGTCACAAAAGCGTTTATATTATAGCATGCTGTTAGATATTCTGACTGCACCGCTTGTTTTGCAAGGAATGTTTTCCAGTTACAGGAAATTTTCTCCGGCTACGGACACCTGTGAAGCATGACTCCCTTAAGACCATCATTCTAACCTGAAGAAGAGGAAAGATTTGAAACTAATGGTTAAAGCAGCTCAAAAAATGGCCTAATTTTTTTCTTCTCCTCCCTGAAAAGAATGAATCTTTTGAAGTAGACTCTTTGGAACCCTTGAGTTATTTCTTTAACTGTAAAATTCGGAATTTTCTGTCTTTGTGGCATAAAGTTCTAATTTCTAGTTTTGAATCTCTTCATAATCTCATATACATAACCAACTATACTTTTTGTGGCTTTTAGATCAGTACAGTGCTGGGGTGAAGATTTCATATTAGGGAAAAAAAATCCCTAGTGTGTTATTTAGAAACTTAAACCACAGCTGTTAGAAACTTTCAGGGTCTTGGAATGATAGCAGTAGGATAAAGAGAAGGAAATGCAGTAAGACAGACAGAGATAAATGTACTTTGGCATCATGACCTATTAGAAGCAGGTGTAAATGGCAGGATAGAGGTCAAAAATCGGTATTTAGGTAAATAGGTATTTAGCAGTAGAATGGTTTCTATAAACCTTCAGTAATTGTTAATATTTAAAAGTAACAAGCACCAAGAAACCTTTTGAGAGGAAAGGCTACAAGGAAACTGATAATCCCTAGCATATACAAATCTGGTTTTGAATCTGTGGAAAAATGGTTGCATCTTCTCTAGAAAAGAAAGTAAGGTTAATCAGGTTGTGTCAATGATCTGTTTTCCTCCAAAATCCAGTTACGTGCTGCCTTTGTAAGAGGGTTTGTCTATGAAACTTACATGTATGAGTCTTGAGGAGCTTCAGGAAAG
The DNA here is from genome assembly GCF_000708025.1 of Charadrius vociferus. Classification (NCBI taxonomy): domain Eukaryota; kingdom Metazoa; phylum Chordata; class Aves; order Charadriiformes; family Charadriidae; genus Charadrius; species Charadrius vociferus. The sequence goes on from NW_009648642.1 coordinate 1,039,773, forward strand.
AATTTGAATGTAGATTCTTAGGAAAAGTCCATCCCAAATCTTCTTGCTGGACCACACTAGAAACACCTTTCTGCCCCTTCTGCATATCCAAGATAGTCCATGGCAAGCGATTATTGCTCTGCACAAGCCACACTGACACAGCGTGCAGCACACTGTGTTGGCTGCGCAGTGCTGAGGACAGGAAGGTTGGTCATTTTGGTTTTCTCCACAAACGTTGTCTCCACTGCTAGGCACTCCACCTCCTTCCTTCATAAATGAGCTGGTTTGTGTACCATCTCCTGGGTCAGTGTGTTTGCATACGTCCAGGGGTGCCTTAGGTCCTGCTGCAGTCGTTTCACCCATGGTCACGGGTGAGGTGGTTGTGACGGTTGCCTAGCCTGGTCATCAGACCACTGCTGATGATCATTAAAGAAAGGCACTTGAAGGTCTACTGTTACTAATACTGGTGTACAGAAGGGCAGGTCTCATCACTGCCTGCACGGATAAGCAGAAGCCCCATACAGGAGGAGGTGAAGTACCATTATTGAAGCCCTTTGTGTGTGCATGTCACACACAGTATCAGCTTAGTTCATCTCTGCAGGGCCATGGGAGTCCAGCTAGTGGAGGCTGCTGGTGTTATCCCCCGAATGGATGTGTGCTCTCTCCCTGCAGGCCTACTTGTTTGGCACAAAACCAGTTGCCGATTCCGGCATGCTGCTGCAGCCTTTTCCACCTCTGCTACTTGCTCTAGATTTTTTCCCACTGGAACTTGGTCTCAAAACCTGTGCCAGCTTTTATATTCAGAATCAAACCCGCAGCTAGCTAGTCACCTGCAATTGCCACGAAGAAGACGATGAAGAAAATGTAATTACGGGCATCTGGCAGTATGAATGATGCATTCATTTATACCTTGGTTTAATTTCTGAATTTTGAGTGCATTGTAATACAGATATGGAGAGGGGATCAGAAAGTACAAGTATTCTTTTTCTTGTTTAATATTGGAAGTGATGCAAACCCCTCTGATTTCTGCTGTTGGAGCTAACCGGATTTGGGGTGGAATGCACAGAAGTGCCATGTAGGTGACTCTTACTTAAAAGCCTCTTTCCTGACCCATTGATGACATCTCTAGGATCTATGGGAGCTTTTTTTTTTTTCTACGAGAGTTATTTGCTGTGGCTTGTTTTCTCACAGTACCTCTGTTTCTCAGAGGATACACTGACTTGAATTGGCTGATGATTCCCTGCAGTTTTGCATTCCCCCAAAATATTTTGTACTGATGAAAAAGTCAGTTGTGCCTGTTGTGGTCACTTGACCCCATCGTCCGTCTTAGAGTGTCCCCGGGAAGAGGTATGACACTAGCAGTAGACACCATAGGTCTGAGTAGACACCATAGGTCTGAGTAGACACCACCATGGAAGTGTGGGAGTTGGGAGCTCATACAGCTGCTACGTGAGGGGAAGGAGTGCAATTCAATTTCTAGTGACTAATGTTTCCCATAATCTAGTGTGCTGTATCTTTTCTTTAAGAACCTTGTAAATGGCTAACAGACTGGTTTCCCCTCTCTCTCTGTTTCTCTGTTTAGCAGGAAGGAACGTCCTAACTCTCTGAATGTCTTCCCCCTCGCGGATGGCATGGTACGTGGGCAGATAGGGGCCAAGATCGTCCCAACACTGGACCACTGGCACCTGAGTGACCTCGGCCAGCTGCAGTCCAACTCCAGCTACAAGGTTTTATAGACCATCACGGAGCAAGGGTTTCCCACTCTCCTACTGTCAATAACATCCCACATTTTCATTCAGATGGAGACCGATCTGTGTCCATAACCCTTTGCAGCCTTTCCCTGCTGTGCGTCTGCTCCCTTGGTAGCTGTGCTGTAGGTGGGAGGAAATTCTTTTGTGGATCTGGCATATGGTGCAGGAGGGATTCGACACAGCTCCTCACGCTTCTTGTCTCAGTGATAATCTCCTTTACTTGGCTGGCCCCAAGTTGAGAGGAGTGTGTGGGGAGGCCATTAGGGATTTAGGGGAGATAAATCCTTCACTTTTTTATAGCTTATTTGGGAGAGGAAATGGTGGAACTTGTGCCCTCTCTCCCCCTCAATAAGAGCAGTGGTTTTGCACCTCTGCTGTGACCATGCATTGGATGGCGCTTGCTCTCCAGTGTTTGTCCTCTTTGACTGATTGCTGCTCTGGCCTTCCTCTCTTTAGTAAAAAGGGCTCCTGATCCTCTCTGGATGCCCGAGTCTTGCACTGTGCTTAAAGGTCTTCAGTTCCTGTCATATCTGGTCATTGCTGTAGACTTGCATTGTCACCTTCAATGCGCTGCCTTCTGCACTGGGGCTTGTGGAAAACCTCACGGCATTGCAACTGCACTGAAGCAGCCACGTGGTTCTGCCTGTTGCTTGTGGTGCTCTGCTCTGCCTTGCAAAGCCGAAAGACCCAGATGTGCTCTTAGCTGACAGCTCATTGCAATTATATACAGTTTAGACTACACATGGTGACCCACATTTCCCGTGAGCTGTACCTGTAGACTTCCCAAAGTCTTTCTGCTCAGGATCCCATCAAATTCCTCTCTTTGAATGATGTTCCACAAATGCCTGGGGACAGGCCTGACAGCCAGTGGTTTATCTACCCAGCACGGCTTAAAGTATGTCCACCAGTATGTCACAGAACTTCTGGTCTGCTTTAAAAGCGGCTGATAAAATTTACTTTCTCTCTGCCTGGAATTTGTAGAACATCAGGTGTTTTATATGTCACATCTAAGGACTGGTCTCCTTTTGAGAAGTTGTAGATCACTAATCCTGTAAAATACATTGAGGCAGTAAAGGCAAAGAGAAGGAAACGAAACAAAGAAAGAAAAAACCTGGCTTGTTACACCCATTCTGCATGTTTCCAGATTACATTAATGGTACTTTGGCATGAGGGACTCTGCAGGAGTGGCCTCCTTGATGCATAGCACAAGAAATTTACAGAAATTCAAAATTTATGCAGAAAACAAAGCAGCAACTTCCCTTTTTTAACACTACCTTTGTAAAGTAGCCAGGCCTGGCACAGCACAGACCTTAGCACTTCATCAACCCTCTGCCATCAGGGAAGTTGGAAATCCAAAAGCGAGATCTTTGGATAGCATGGAAACTGTTCTTGGAACTCAACCCTTGCTGTAGTGTTAGAAGCGCAGAAGTTTGGGAAACAGCAACTTGTAGAATGCCAATTGGGTCCTACAGTCATTTCTGGAGAGCTTTGCCTGGAGTTAGGGAATAGCAATGCCACAGTGCAATAATGTAATTAAGGATGGTGGAAATGAAGATCAAGCATGAATGTGTTTTTCAGACTAGCGCTGTGCCGACACAACAATGCTGCAGGGACACAGACCACAACCAAAATGCACAGAGACCAACCTGCTCCTGGTTCTGGAACCATTTTATTCCTTGGGATCTCCAGGCAGTGCTGCACACTATGGTGTGAACATGCCCTCGAGCTATCCAGCATGTGTGGCAGGGTTTAGTTTTTAGAGAAGAGCTGGGAGGACATTGGGGTTAGATCCATCTTCCACAGACTTGCTAAGGCTTAATTCTTTAAGCAGTACCATTGCAGAACTTCTGAAAGAAGTTGAGTGGATCTCACTGATAACCCAACGTCTGCATTGCAGGAGAATGCGAGACGAACCCAGATAAATTGGAAGCTTTATGTCCAAGTTTGGGTGATGGAGGGTTATGGACTGGATCTCTTAGTGATTTGATGGTGGTGGTGTGAGGCAAAAAAATCCATTTCTGGTTACAAGAAAGCTTTGTGCAGAAGTAGCAGTGTGCTACTCCAAATGTGTCTGGCAGGTAGTGCTGGGATTTGCGTTGGCGCTCGTTAGGGAAACTCAGAAGTGGGATGCTGGGTTAAGGAGGCTAGCCAGTAGGGCGGAGTCAAAGAGCTTGGGCTGTGGAAGACTTGGATGGGCTAGCGTGTTACAGAGGGTTTCCAAAGAATAAGGAGCAGACCTATGAATAATTAAAGGATGTGATTGACTGACTGACTAGATTTGCAAGTTGGAATGGAAATTTTCCTCCTGCAAGCTTCTTGCACACTCTCGGACTGAAATGCTATTTCTTAAATATTTTGCATGACTGAAATCTCAGCAGTACTGCTCATGCACTCCTTGCCTCTTTAGCAGCTCTGGTATTTCGCTGACATCAGCTGCACACAGACAACTCACCTTCCCAGTATGTATATCCTGGCTCTTCTGACTCTCCCGGCTCTATCCCATGTTCCTTCTTCATGGGGCCATACTATAGTTACGTTTAAAGTGTCCCTGTATACTTATTATTACTGTTTTCTGGTTTAGTTGCTGTCATTGTATTATTTTGTTTTTACATTCAGTTGTACATTTATTTTATATAATGTTTGGGAGATGAAAGTCCTTAACATTTTCGTTTTTATGTACTATGCTTTCAGTGTTATAACCATACAATTGTGGCTTCTCATGGTGACATATGACTGCTATGAATGTTGGGCCTTTGCAATGCATTTTGGAGGTCACTACTACACATTTGGTGTTTAGGAGGTTGACAGGTATGGCTGTAGGTAAGTGATGGTTGTGGAGAGTATTCTTTGGGTGAGCTATGGGTTATGGAGAATGCCTCGTGCACTATAGAGGAGAGCCGTACACTTAGCGGAATACTTAGCGTTAATGAAGCACTCAGGACAATAGAAGGAAGATAACAGCAAAGATTAATAGAGCTTCTGGACTGTGAAGAGGAGCGCCTTAGTAGTATTTATGTTTGGGAGGAATTTCTCCAATGCAGGCTGGTAGGTTGATAAAGTATGTTTTCTAGGTAAATATAAAACTCAGATGTATAACCAAAGAGTAAGTGAAAGACCGGAGTAAGTACTCACTGGTATGTTCTGAGTGAGGGGCAGGTTATGTCAATAAACAAGAAGTTACAGGGTATCTCTGATACAAATATCACTGTATGGACCTGATGATACAGGGTTTCTGAATGACATCTACTTCCTAAGAACAAGAAATGACATGTGGACCCACCTTGGTGTCTCTTTTACAGTGCGAAGATACTCATGGACTTCGGTTATGCTTACAGACTTACAGTGGGTACAAGAATGTCTCTGATTCCTTTCATCCAATGAAAGCTTTTTTTGGGGAGAGAGGTTTTATGGTTGCACTTTACACTTGATACTTTTTGTCCCTTTGTACATTAACAAGCGCAGCAGGCAAACTGCAGTTGAAGGCTTACTGGATCATATTTGTTCTCAAAAACCTGGTTTGATTTTTTTTGTTACGTATTAGGAAAGTAGCTCCTGAAGCAGGA
>NW_009648642.1:1045091-1069446 GCF_000708025.1 Charadrius vociferus
GGAATGTGAAGTGGAGGTGGGAAGTGTGGTTTTCACATGTAGCAGCTTAAGTGAAAAGTCCCCATCTCAGTCTTGATGCTAAAATCAGCAAATGTTCAGGGAGACAATTTGAATGTCCGTGTGGGAATGTGGGTGTTGTTTGGACTGACAATGCAGAAACTATATACAAAATGTGGATCATATTTAATGGTAACGCAGTTTTAAAAAAGTCTTAATTTCCCATATAAATGCACAGATGCAATGTAAAACCTTTGACTTCCACAGTGCAATGTACAGGAAGGTGTTTTAGGGTAAGCATATAGAGGCCAGTCTAATAAAAGGAAGATCTTAATAAGATTCCAGATTTAAAAATGAAAAAGGCTGCAAATGGTTAAGTCACGATTTTTTTCAGTCTTCTCTCTCATCCCATTTTGCATGTTTTTTGTCACGTTATGAAGTTATTATTAGAACAAGAGAACAAGACTTCCAAAGTAGTGAAGTGAAACGGCGTCACAGCTCCAAGGTTGGGAGGCTCAGAGCAGCCTATGAGCAGAATCAGGATCTTTCTAGTACTTGCACAGGAGGGGAGCAGCAAGTAGTAAAGATTAAAGCTGGATCTGGATGTGCAGATGCTGAGTGTCACTGCACCCAATTGCAACTCATTATCACATATAACTCTCAACATTAATTTTGTCATCTCCCTGCAGGCAGTAATTAGAGTGGACTGTCGTGAAGAATGGGGAGATCTCATTTGGGTCTGGAAGTGATCACAGCATTGGTCACAACATTAATTGGCTGACTGTGAAGCAGTGCTGTTTTAATTGACAAACAGGGGTCACAGTATAAAATCCTGACAGAGCCTTGAAAGCCTCCCATGCTTTTCAAGAGGTCGTATCACAAGAAATGGGGCTGTAATGTCTGTAGAACTGAGAGCCATTTGTGCGCATTTCACACTGGGAGTCCATCTCCTGTGTTCATTTGTCAGCTTCTGATTTTTGAATTCTTTGGTCTTGTCATCCTGTCATTTGAAAGTGGGGAGACCACACCTGTTTCTACTGTCTTGTCAAGCTGGATCCATGCCTGGCTAGCTTCTACATAAGGTGGTATGGGGACACAGTTTTCCTGTGCTAGCAAAGTCAGACCATCCCAGCTTGGTATCCGCTTTGCTTCTGCAGTTAGCGTCAAAACCACTTTGCTGTTCTCTCATCTGGGTTGTGTTGATGACTTACAGTAACGACATCATCCAAGACCTCTAAGAGGCCACTTCAGATCCTTCCTAAGCAATATCCATGTTGTCTTTCAGTCTTGGGAAACACTGGCCAGGCTTCCCACAAGTGCCAAAGCCCTTCAGCTTCCAGTATAGTCAGTGTGAGCTGCAGGTGCTTTTCACTTACAATAAGGCCACCTTTCCCAAGATGCACGGTGAAGAGATCATGTACTGATGTGACTTCTAGAGTGTTTGGTAGTAAAGGAGGAAGGATATCAGTCCTTTCACAGATGGGATTTGCTTGCTGAGTTCAGCACGAGAACTCACTGCTTCAGTGTGGTTGCAGTGCCTGGTGTCACCAGCAAGCGCTGGACATGTAGCTGGTACAGCGAGCAAGACTCATTCTCCATAATGCTTTAAGGCAGCCATACACCAACAAATGGGAAATTAATTTAAATGTATAGCTGTGCTTTTCCCTTTTTGTTCTTCCCCCACCCTGGAATTGCCATAGTGCCCCCAAGATGAAATGTCCGAATCTGGGCAGTCCTCAGCAGCTGCCACACCGAGCACCACTGGAACCAAGTCCAACACCCCCACGTCATCTGTGCCCTCGGCTGCCGTCACACCCTTGAACGAGAGCATCCAGCCCATCAGCGAATACAATGGCACAACCAAGAGCAATAAGAGGGCACGAGAAAAGCGGAACAGCCGGAACATGGAAGTCCAGGTCACACAGGAGATGAGGAATGTCAGCATAGGTATGGAAACTGGAGCGTGGGTATTTGGTCATTAAAGTAATTGACTTCCCAGTGCTTGTGTTCCTCTGTTACAGGAAGAAGCTGGGAGCCTGGGGGGTAATTGGCTTCACAAGTATAGAGTTTGAGGTAGCCTTACTTAGAAAGATATGTGAGCGAGACGGGGTTAATTGGATGTTAGCCATTTTCTGAATAACAAATTTTTAAAACGTCAGTAATATGAATAGTTTCACAAATATACAGGATGGGAACAGGTTATTGAGTTCAGTCCCCTGCAGTCGCATTGATCCATGTCACAGAACTTCTTTCATGCACGGTCAAGTCCCATCTTAGTCTAACTGAGCTTTTGGAAAGCTGTTTCTGAACCTCATCAATATGACAGTTGAAAGCTTCCATTTAGTTTTGTCTTGGGATTTATTCGTAAGTATTTTATATCCAGTTGTTTATATGCCAAATTTGTCAGTCAGGTTAAATAATTATATTCCCTTCTCTGTGTTTATCCCACATGCTGATGTGTTTAAAAATAGCAATTATATCTGGCTATTTTTCTCAGCTAAATAAGCTATTTTCTTTTAGTTTATTCCTCATATAAGAAACCCCCCAAATCTTTGGAAGTTACAGTTCTTTTCTCTCCACTTCCCGGAGTCCTTTAGTAATTTGAATTCACGATTTCTTGTCAGGAAAACCATCACCTAAGCCTTTAGCACCAGGCTGTTTAAATAAAGAAAATAGTGTAATGACATGATAAAAGCCCCTTTCTGTGCTTTTTAATACAGCTGTGCCAATGTAGCGTCTGAGCAATCTCTGGCCTGTGTTGTATTTAGACTTGCAGCAGCCTTCAGAAATGAGAAGTGGTCTGTTTTGCTTGTCATGAACTTATATACAGAAGAACTGTAAAACTAGCTGAAGATCCTAAGGAAAATCTGTGCAGGAGCACAGGGATGAGCGTTAGCATCTCAACCAGATGGTCATCTTTCTTCCTAGGTAATACAGAGGAAATTCGTCTGCTGATACTCACAGCTGGTTCCTAACAAATTAAGACTCTAAACCAACATGTAACATCTTTTGTTGTAGCATTTGAATGAGAATTGTCATGACCGAGTCCCATTCTGTATTTATATTAGCAGCCGAGGGGGTCCCAGGGTCAGATGTGTCAATCTGCCAGAAACTAATGTAGTTCTCCGTATGGTTCTGCACAGCCGACTTTTAAATCGTGAGCCGTTGGGTGATCCTGGCCAAGGCGAGTCAGTATAAGCAGTGGTATCAGAGAAATTGAGCACAGATGTCAGTAGTTCCAATGCATTATAAATACTTATCCTTGTTTTTACAGTTGCTGCTTTACAAGCTCGTTTACCATCGACAGCTTTCTTGGGTCAAAGTCTGCTCTCTTCTATATGTGTGCAACTCTGAAGTCACTGTGCATGTGAAAGCTTCTTTTTTCTTGGTGGAATGATCATGTTGTGGAATCTGCTCAAGGCAGATAGTTGTATCTTTCCTATGTGCTCTGCATAGTCAGCCTTTCAGCTGTTTCTCACAAGTAATGCAAAATCAGATCTCCATGCTGAGGAGAAGCACAGATACTTGAATTTTAATTATGTATTTTATGCATCTGTAATTAAAATGTCTGTCAGTGATGCAAATGCCTTAGAGCGGAATTACCAAAAAAAGGTGCTCAGGGGTATTTGCACAAAAGCTTCACGGCTTGAAAAAGTAAAGAAGAGGAAGCCCCTGTTTCTGTGAGCTTGGGAACCACTGGTGTATTGATGCCTGCTTTGGCAACAGATACACATCAGGCTTTGTCTTCAGACATGGCATTTGTTGCCAGCTGGTGCACAATGCCAGCCTGAAAGAACAAGATCAACACTTCAGTTGTCATGGGCTTTGTATATTTGGCTACTGAGGCCGTTTGGAAAGGTTAAAAATTTCACATCTGACACCGCTGAGGGACTAATGTAGTTTACAAATTAGGTCGTAAATTGTTCAAGAATTTCTTGTAAGAATAGACACGGTGTTCATATTGATTGTTTAGAATAGGTACAAGTCTGAGCTTTTGAACAGTTTAGTATCCAATAAATGTGACTTGACAAGGGGATGAAATTCCATATTCTTTGAACACTGCTTCAGGCTATGGATTATACAGAAACTAGAATAGATTTCATCTGTCAGTTTTTAAGTGAAATATCACTGTAATGGGTATCTAAACCAGTTGTAGACTTGCGAATTTGTATTGAAATATTATTTCTATTAAAACTAAATAGTGTCAATTCATAACTAGAGTAATCTCTGTGAAGCTATACAGAAAATCACTGTGTTGTCTTCTATCTCAGCTAAAGCTGCATTGAAGAGTTTTTACTGACAGATAAAAAGTTTATTTGGAATTTATTTGAACGGATGAAGTATTTCTGGTTATCACATTTTAATGAGGATTCAGGACAACGACCTTGGTGATACTGGTATGGTGGTGGGGAGGGGATGCTTATGGTCTTCCTGCTCTGGAATTGTGAGAGCACCTTCCTATCACTGGTGCATTTGTGACTCTCTACGATCAGCCACTTTCTGTTCCTATTTTAAGACTTTGAACACGACACCATGAAGTTTTGAAACCTCAATATTCAAAGCTACAAAAGTCCCTTCGAGGAACACCATCCTGTGAAAGTCCTGATCCTATAGATCATATGTATTGTCTTACCTAGGAATGGGCAGCAGTGATGAGTGGTCCGATGTTCAGGACATCATAGACTCTACTCCAGAGCTGGATATGTGTCAAGACCCCCGCCTGGAACGCACTGGTAACAGGTATTGATTGAGACTTTTCATTGGGTGCTCTTTCACTTGGTTTTATGCAGAGTAAGGAGCGGATGCTGTGGCTCACACTGAGTTCAAGATGCAGCTGTTTGAGAACATGCATATATTCTGCCTACTGTCAACATGAGGGATCCTGACCTTCTCTGAGTTGTCCAGAGAAGGGAAATACCTGCACAAGAGTCTGTCCAGCTGACCCAGAACTGGGCTTGTTTGCCTTGCTGGATCAGGGAGGACGGAGAGATGGAGCAACAAAAGGTTTAAGACAGGCAAAGGGGACATGGGCTTCAGCTATCAGGAAGAGGGAAAAGATGCATAATAATAATAAGAGATCAGTTCTGAATTCTGTTTTTAAACATCAAGCCTTTTTCAGTTTTAATTTTCTCAAGCGTTTAAAGAGCAGGAGCAGGGCTGCTCCACGAGGGAGGACAAGCAGGGGTTACCCCAGCAATCCCAGTCCCGCAGGTTCAGAGCAGAGAGGGCTGATAAAGAGCTCCGGCAGCAGCCCCAGACCAGGCAAGGGGATAAATGGAGTCCCAGTGCTACCCACGAGCAGCAGGAGATGGGGCTGAAGATGGGTACACCTACAGTGTAGCTCACAGAAGGAGTGAAGGCACAGACCTGAGGTTAAAGGGAGCCCTTGGACCAGTGGGTGGGTGCAGGTCCCCAGTGAGGCTGCTTAAAGCAATTTTGACCCATTAGTGCCCTCCGGACCTCGACAGAGTTCTGTGAATTAGCAGACTTTTACTGAACTACTCTGCTGCTCTGGTTCCTGTCCGTCACCCATTTTGTACTCAACAGGAGGCTCCCTAAAATCTATTAATTTTGGCACCACATTTCTGTGAGGCACGTATTAGTCTAGCATTATTAGTCTAGGTACCTTGATTCATTTTTACTAAGTTCTGGTGGTTAATTTTACAGGGTTAATTAAGTTTTACCGTCGTCTAGTGGGTAGTTTGGCACTACGCTAGCAAAAATAACCCCCTGGCTCTTAAAAAGTATGCAGAAGATAATACCCTGACAAAGTTAAGGCAAGATTTCCTCACAGTCCGAATCTGGATTGGATACCCCCGGTTGAGCACCCTCATCAGGAAGGGTATGAGCAGCAATAACAGATGCATTTCTCAGCTGTGAAGCCACATACAGTTAAGCTCCCCTCAGAATATTAATGATGCATGAGATCAGATCAAAAATTGGTCAAACCCAAGGAAAAGAAGGGAATGGAGAGGATTGCTGCACTGGGAGCTCCTCAGGCAGTGATCTCTGATCCAGATAGTGAGATTGAAAGCTACAGGAGACACAAGCTAAACCTGGGGCTGCTGAACAGCGTGCTTGCTGCTTTGAAAGCAGAGTGCTTTTGCGATATATAAAGCTTCAGAAGGTTGAGTGCTGAAGAGGTGGGTTCAAGCTGAATTAGGTGTTCAGGTCAGACTCTGAGTGCTGGTTGCTTCTTGTCACTTCTGCTGTCCACTAGACTGCGCAAACATTGATTCTCGTGCAGTCACAGCACCAATTTGTAACTCCTCAGTGCTCTCAGATGCCACGGGAACTGTAATATTTCTGTAATTGAAAAAAAAACACTATTTCTTTTCCTTTTCTCTGCAATGTGCTGTAACTCTGCAATATCAGAGGCAGCTACTGCACCCCATTTGTAACCTCCAGGCTTTATCACTGAGACTTTTTTATCTAAGAATGAAGCCATGCAACTTGAGATAATCTCCAGTGGTACTGACCTTTCTGTTAGACTGCTGGAAAAATTGCACAACCTCTCTTTATGCTGGCTGATTCCCCTCATAAAAGGCAGGGCACTTAAAAGTGTTTATATGCACATTAAGGCCATTTTTTAGAGTCGGCAATGACAATCCCAGAGGTTGCCTCACCCTCCTCTCCTGTAACAGCTATTTTCTGTTTGAGCCATCAGACTGTCAAGAAATGCAAGAAGATTCTTGATGGTACCGAACACCCTAAGAGGTGGAAATGTGCTCCCATATTATATGATTCAAAAAACATTCACTTTGTTTTACCTTTAATGAAATACATTTTGCTGACATGTTCCAGTGCATAGACTCACCCAAAGAAGAAACTAACCCTTCAGGCTGATTTTGCTTACTCGTTGGCAAAGAAAAAAGACTATTGCTGTTTTCAAAGTTTGAGTCCTCATCTGATCTTACTGCTGTCTAAGGTTGCTGTCTACATTGATAGGAGCGTGGGAATCCTTGCAGAGTCTGAAAAGTCAGAGCTGAGAGCTTCTGCAAGTTGAATTTTTTCTATCAAATATTGAATAGTCATTAACTATTATGATTTAAAAGGAGATCAGCTGGGTGAGCTTTGAGGCTGTGCATGATAGGCACTTGTCTTTGATATGGGGAATAAAACGTGCTTTTTTCTTTACTCAATACATTCTCTGAATCAACCCATAGTGAACAGGTGGAATGTGCTCTCAGGGTTTTGATCGCAATGGTCTGGGATGCTCAGTATTTCAGAGAGAAATGTTCGAGTTTAATTGTTGCCAAGTAACAAAAGTCTTTTTTTTTTTTCCCCCTGAACAACAGCCCAACACAGGGGATTGTGAACAAAGCGTTTGGCATCAACACAGACTCTCTGTATCATGAACTTTCCACAGCAGGGTCCGAGGTTATTGGAGATGTTGATGAAGGAGCAGATCTGCTAGGTAAAAACTTGTTTAGAACCATTCTGTTTTCTCTGGTGCAATGACAAATATATTAAGCTTCTAGAACCACTTAAGTTCTCTTTTTTTTTTTCAGAACTTGTATGTTTGGCTTTTGAAAAATGGCACAGAAATTGAGACATTATGTGACTGAAATGTATACCCGCACTACAGTCATGCTTACTTAAAAAATAACTTGAACTGTTGGGTAACATTTATTTGGGTTGTCTTTATATGCATAAGTTACTTTTCTATAGGATTCTCCCACACAAACAGTTCAAAGACAAAACTTGCTCCTTCTGCTTCCTCCCCCCAAACTTCCCCCCCAAATTTTACACACTAGCAGTTTCACTTGGAATAAAGGGTTTGCTTGACGTTTGCAAGCAAATAACTCCTTTTGTTAAGTTTTTGAAGTTTAAATTATATGGGAATATTATGGTCTGTATTGCAGTTTCTACTCTTTTGTAGTCAATCTAAGAGAGGTAGTAATTCACTTTTTAGGCTGATTTTGAAGGAGCTTGTAATACCTGACGTCTGGTTATATTCCATGTTCCTAACTAGGACTTTGAAGCAGTCGGAGAAGCAGCTTTGCCTCAGGTAGCAGTCTGAGCTCTTGACATACTGTTAGGTGTTGGATGTTTGAGTATCTAGACCTTAATTCATGACAGAATTCAAACACGTTCTTAAGACCCGCTGACTGTTTTCCTGAATTAGGACAATACAAGTGGTCTTTGAATACTCAGACAACACGGGCAGCTGACAAAGTTTATAACCATGTCGCTCACTTTCCCTTTAAGTGCTTGATTTAAGGAGCCTTAGGAGATGTGAGGACTCCAACAATATCCCTTTTATGCATTTTTTTCAGGTAGCAAGACCTGAAAGTGTATGTTTCCTTTCTGGTTATTGCTGATGGAAGAGCTGTTTATGGATAATCTTGTAAATTTGGTTCTGTATGTATGTCCAGAGCAGGATGAGCTGAATCAGGTCACAGATTTGCAGCAGCTTACCTTTGCAGAAGTTAAATTAGGAAGATGCTAGTATCACCTTTGAATATGAGTCTTGTATCAGGACCTTCTAAAATGGTATGTTTCTGCAGAGAGAATAGATTTTGCCCTATTCACTGAAGACTTAACCATGAAGATGTGGACTGAAGGCTGGAAAGGAGATTAATGCAGTGATTCCTGCTTTATCAAAGACAAAAATTTGTGAAATTGTTACTATTATAGTCAATAGTGTGACTGGAATGTAAGACCAAGATCCAGACTGACATCAGACCACTTGCAATACTTTTTTGATATGGATAGGTTGGGGTTTGTTTCAGAAGCATGGTGCTAGCCCTGCAACATGAAAGAGCGCTCTCGTGCATGGATCGATGACGATTGCCTGAAGAGTTAAAACATGTATTGTTTCACCTCCAACTCAAGACTGCCAGAAGAAAAAAATCTACAGAAGAATCAAGATGAAAGCACAGGCTTCCTCTGCCTGCAGTTGGAGCCAACATGTGCTGATACTTACAAAATTAAGAATTTAGAAGGAAAAGCAAGGTTTTCAGGTTTGAGAATCACCTGCATGTTAGCAGTCATTGCAGAAGGGCTGGGACTCCTGCTTAAAAGTGAAGATGACAGTAGGACCTACATGCGGCAGTTAAAGCTTCACTTACCTGCTCTGGAATGAATTTTGGGTATTGCCCGTATTTCATTCCAGCATTAAAAACACAGTCTTGCCATTGCCCATCTATATTATCTTGGTCCTCAGGTGCTTCCTTATCTAGGAGTGTAGGATATGGCTATCTTGCGCTACTCACTGTGCCAAAAGCTGCTTTCCTTCTCTCCCCGAAGCGCCTAGGGCATCAGGGATTGTCAGCTTCTAAGAGTTACTATTCAGCAAAATCAGATGACCTGTTTCCTACTCCTGGAAGCCTGCCTTCTGGGAATCCGCTTCTCCTCTGGATTACCCTGTAGTCTGACCCAGGGATCGGTGAGAAGTGCAGACTTGTTTTCAAAGGGCCGAAGACTTTAGTTGCCCAAACCTTGCAAGGTTGATCACCACAGTTTCAGTTAAAGTCAAAGGTGCTTCACCTCTTCCAGTAATAAGGCTGCCCAAAGACCAGTAATTGGTTTTGGGTTGTGAGACATCTGGTTTTGGCAGTTAGCACTTGTGATAAAAACATACAGAGACTTTGATGAACAGTGCCCATGTAAGTGTGATTTATGAAGAGTACGTTTCTGTGCTGGGACAATTTTCTGGTTTGAGCAAAGCAGCAACATTCTTGCAGGTGATCACATGGTGGGCTAGCAGAATAGGAAGGCTTCTTTCTTCTGGTTCCTTTTCAAACCTGGGAGATGGGCTGTGATGAAATCAGGTAGTTCTGTGAATTTCCTGGGAGAATCGTTAATCTAATTAATCTTTTTCATGAGTTCTGGCTACTGACTCTTGTCCACGTGAAAGTGTTCTTTAAAGTAAACACACACGTTGCCAGGATTGTACGAAGGGAAGAAGGCAGAGCGAGATCTTAAAGGTCATATCTCTGACCAAGAAATTAGATCAGTACTTTTTTTGTGTGTGCGCGCGCGTGTGTGTTGCGCAATAGAAAGCGCTAATAAAGTCTGGTAAAGGTGGAAGCAAAAGGCCAGATCTTAGTACTGGCACATCTGTCAACATTGTTCCAAGCTTTGCCTTTTTTGTTAGATAAATTGTTCTCTTCATGCTATACCTTTGAGTCTGAAGAGCCACAAAGGAAGAGCTTTATGGACGTGATGTAAGAAACGAGATCCACAAGCCAAAAGAGTTCTCTCTCTTTCTGGGTCGTGTTTGGAGCTCACTTCTCTCTGTAAATCAAAAGAATTAATGCAGTTTGCCCCACCGAAGTGAAATTTGAATACTTCCTCTAGTCTCTCTCAAAACTTCGCAATCAGTCTTTAAAGAAAGTTCTCTCCTTTTGGACTCAGTTTGTTAAAGAAAGAGAAATCTCATTAAAGAGGACTTTAAAATATAAGGATTTTATAGAAATTACCCTTGAGGAGTAGCTGGCAGGCAAGGCTGTTTCTTGAATGGAGACTCACTCATCTCTTCTGCATATCTGCAAGGCAGCCAACATCTCATGGTACAAAATTGGCAATCTTCATTGCAATTTTTGAATGTAAAATAATAAATAAAATATATGGGCTTCCCCCCCTGCTTCCAATACTGCTTTAGATACATGAGTTTATATAGGAAGTATCCTGGAGAAAAATGTGGAATGAGAACAGTCATTTCCTAGTGGTAATTGCAGACCAAATTCCCTTTTTTCTCACTACAACCTTAGGAACACTAGTCTGTTTTCCTGTACATTCACTTGTTAATAGCAGGTTCTTACCTCCTGATCCTGGGTAGGCTCCCCCTTCTCCCATCTCCCCCTTCCTGCTCTTCCCTATCCCAAGAGTTCTGGACGTGAAGGAGCACTGGCAGTTTGGTTGTATGCTATGGGCAGGTTCCTTCCTCTCAGTTTTAGGATCCCAAACTGTGTTTTGGAGATTAAAACCTCCCTCCAAATAACAGGGGTTTTGTGGTGAAGACAGGAATTCAGCCATATTAGCGGTAAGTATATGTGTATTTTTTTTGTACAGAAGTTGAAATGTGATTATCAAACTGAGTCCCAGCACTGCACTGTAAAAAAAGAAAAAAACAAAGATTTCAAATGCAACTAATTGTCTTTTGCAATCTGAAGTGTCATTGAAGAGCACATGGGAACTAGCTGTTCCGCATTTAGTCATACATGACTAAATAAAGAGAAAATAAAGGTTTATCCAGTTCAGGAAGAGGCAATTGCCTGAGATTCATGTCTGCAAAACTGGAGGTAGCTGAGGCATGTGGTTGCAGTTGTACCACGGGTTACCTTCCCTTAATTTTTTTTATGTCCTGTATGTAGAGTCATGCCATCTACAGTCATGGCAGGTCCTGTCCTTACTATTTCATGCCTTTTGACATTGAAATGGCTGAATCATTGTTAATTTTTTTTGAACAAAATTTTTATTTTGTTGGTTTCAGTCACTGATTGATCCTTTTTTCACTTCCTTTTTTCCCTTGTCTCTCTGTGCTTCGCTGGACATGGCCCATAGGGGAGTTCTCAGGTGTGTATCTCCTCTGCACAGTTTCTTTTCTTGTTTCTTTTTTGCCTTGTTGAGGTCGAATGACGTGGTATACACGTGTGATACTCCCCTGCTCTTGTCCAAACACAGTTGGCTTTGCGGACTTCTCCCACCCTTGCCTCGCTTGGTTGCCTTGCACCGGGGAGTCCCTGGGCAGCAGGACATCCCCGCTCTGTGCTCACACCGCTGCTGCCTTTAAAGAAGCTTTTCTTGTGTGGCTTTCTGCAGGTTTGCTCCACTGTGTTACACTGGCCTGTCACTCAAGGTCTTGGGGCTCAAAGTGATTTTTTGTGTGTCAGGACGGGTGCTGTGCTTGGAGCAGAGCACGTCTGGGCACAGGGCTGAGTTACGTTCCCACTCTCCTCTCAGCGAACCGTGCTGTGAGGAATCCCGCTGTGTGTGTGATGGCCGCTGTGGGTTAGGTGATGCCCTCCTCTGGAATGGCTGTAGTGACATTAAAGACACTTGCTGGATGGGTTACAGTGGCAAAGCCTCTGTCTTTTGTGGAAGCTTTGCCTTTCTGGCAGGAGTTTAAGTGATAGCTCTGTCGTTTGTTTTGATGAAGGAGACTCGCTGCTGTAGGGCCACGCTTTGTTGTCAGGTTTGCACCTTTCCATAAAACACACTTGGGCTCTGATGCAATTTAAGATGAAGTCAAAGGGATCTCTCTTGATTTCAGTGCAAACTGGATGATGTTTTCCCTGTAGTAAAGGCAGACGCAATAGCATAATGCTGTGTGCCGATGAGCTCTGTCACGTTCCTTTGCTTGGTGCCTCTTGGTGTTGGCTCTGTGAGGCTACAAAAGAAAGGGATGGCAACATCCTCTCTTTTAGTTCAAACTGTTTCTACTGTAAGTCAATTTTTCATGGTCCTTTCTCAGAAAATGTCCTGCTGGGGTTGAGTTGGAGTTTGTTGTGGTGTGGAGGTAGCTTTGGGCCCATGCAAGAAGACCAGAGGAGAACCAGAGATATCCACCCCTCCTTTTGTTTGTCCTCCTGCCCCTGTTCTTACCTCACCCTACTCATAATGTCTGTTGAACTACCTTTGTTGTGGGGATGGGAAACCCAAAGACATGTAGTCCAGAGGAAATTATGAAAATGGAAGAAACAGATGAGCTCGTCTTGAGCTTGTCCTGACATCTCAGGTATAAATCCCTGTTAGGCCACGCTGCAGCAGAACAGGGGGTAGATTAGTTACTACTGAGCACCACGTACACCGGCACCGCACACAGATGTACACATGCTGATGAGCTGCTCTGTTTGCTATTTACAGACTGGTACTTAATGGCTGCTTTTTTTCTCTTCCTTTCTTCCCCTTTGTCCCCATCTCTTTCTGTTCCCTTTCTCGTATGGGATGGCTCTCATAGTACGGGATGATTTCTTTGGTAAGGCGAAGGCCTTTTTTCTTTTTTTTCTTTTTTTTTAGTGTGTATTTTTTTCTAAATTTCTTCCATTCACTCAACATCCCTCCATATGTCTTGCATTACCTTGGTTTGTTTTTTTGTGGTGGTGATATCACCTCTCCAAGAAGCAGGACACAGCTTGTCAGTAGTGCTATTTTGGGGATTCTCCTCTGTTTCTTGTAGCTGATTATCCACTTTGATGCTTCACACTATTTCCCTGGCTATGGAAGGTGGACAGTGTAGGATGGGCTCTGTTAGACAGGGCTCTGTCCAGACCTCTCTTCCCTTTGCTCCATGCCACAAAGGGGTGAAGAGGTTTCCTTTTAGTCACTCCACAAGCAGGGCTTTTCCATTACAGCCTGCATAAGGTTATCTCATAGTGCCCATTCTGTGGCTCTGGGATGGCTTCATCCATTTCTTTATTGCAAGACTAGCCCATCAGACCTCTCGCTGGTTAAAGCATTGGGCTGTGACTGTGTCACACACGAATAAGGTGAGGATGCTGATGGTTGGGATGCTGTATGGCATTTAGTTCTCACATGATAGCTCACCCTTTTCACCAAAGTTCCTTTCTCTCGCCAAACCAGCTGCACAGATGGCTCAGGAATGGGAAGGAAAAAGATACAGTCCCAAAAAACAGCAGAGATGGTCTTTTAGCTTGTGCCATTTTAATGTCTTACTGGATAAATATTTATTTGATGATAGGTAGAATCACTCAAAAGGAACAAGAATATAATTTAATAAATAGATGACTTCTTGGTCTTCTGATCAACATATGGCATGCCACAAAAAAAAGGGGCTATAGGTCATTCACTTTACCAAACCAAAAATACACTTTGGTTTACACTGCAGTTAGTGTCTCTCACATTTTTGCTATTTGCAATATTCTTTGACACAGCATCCAAAGAACACATTGCCTGAAACATCAAAGTGATTAATTATCTGTCTACTAATTTTTCAAAAGTTATTTGAAAATGCTGCTTCTTACTCATTCTTGCTGGGAATTTGCTTTTGCCATCATAAATTCATCCCATTTAACTGTGGGAAGAGGATCTGTATGTTGGAGTGTTGTGATGTGTTCTCACTTCTTGTATGCTACCATGTTTCTCTAACTTCCATTTACTTCAAGTTTGTGTTGTTTTTATTTTATTGCAAATGTTAATTAATCAGCAAATAACAGATAATGAAAGCTGTTGATGTCTTTGCTGTAAAGGAAGGGGTAGTTCAGAGGGCAGGACAAGGAGCACTTCAGCACAAACAGAAGTTGTGAGACTTCTTCGTGCTCTGGGACCTGTGGTGAGAAATGAGCTGCAACCCTAAGCACTGGCCCCTTTGCCTAAGCAGTGTCCCTCTGCCTTTAGTTCTCAGGTGGTCTCTGTTCCTCACTGTAAGATAGAAGCTGACCGGGGGAGCCAGCACATCCCTGGCAGCAGTAAACAATCCAGATGTGCTTTTGGTCCCTAAATTCCA
The DNA here is from genome assembly GCF_000708025.1 of Charadrius vociferus. Lineage (NCBI taxonomy): Eukaryota > Metazoa > Chordata > Aves > Charadriiformes > Charadriidae > Charadrius > Charadrius vociferus. The sequence goes on from NW_009648642.1 coordinate 1,059,502, forward strand.
TTCCGTTTGGTTTTATGAAGTACTGAATTTGACCTTCACTCTTTGCCCCCGATTTTTCAAAGTGCTTGCAACCCAGTCTGCATATTGTGGTCACCGTACGTTGATGCCCAAGTGCAAGTGCAGTGTGTCCAATGTAGAGGTTTTCTTGAGTGTGGGTCTTAAGTGATGGGACTGAAACTTCAGATTTTAAATATCTATGAGAAAACTGTTAGAAGTAGATAGAACAATGTACAATCTAAAGTCTTGTTAAAATTGCTCTGGTGGAAGGCTGATAATGGGAAGCCTTTTACGTGCTTGAAACTGGTTGCAACCATGATCCCAAATCTGTACTGAGAAACAGAAAATTTGGCTTATACTAAGAAAGAAATCACTGGTGTGCAGATCTGGCCACCAATTTGGACAGTGTTCTGCTGTCCTCTGTGAAAAACCCATAACTTCTACCTTCTTCCTTTATGAGTGATGATAAAAAATGGTTGCAATAGCTCATGGCTGAACCAGGAGTTACTGGCTTGTCATCCCCTAACTGGTGCTAGTGAAGCTCTCCTCTCTGTCCCTCTGAAGGGAGTCTGTGACAGGTGGGGTAAGAAGCGAGGTCTACAGTTGGGCTCTTTACAGAAGGACACAGGAGTGTCTTTGCTTGTGCTGCATGGTCTTTCAGCAAGAGGCACGCCACTCTCCACAGCAGGACACAGCAGGACACAGAAGCCTAGGGAAGCATAATGACAGTGATTTCTGTTCCTGAAGCATGAGTCAGGCAGTGCCACACAAGCTTCATATTTCTAGGAGAGCAGGTGAAAACTGCTTGGCCTTTCTTTTCAGGAATGGGCAAAGAAGTGGGGAATCTACTGTTGGAGAACTCGCAGCTACTGGAGACCAAGTAAGGAACTGTTGTGTTCTCTGAACTGCCTGCCTAGTTATAAATGAGATGTCATCTTGAAGTAGGTCTTGGCCAGAACTCCTCTTCACAGAGAGGAGCTCATTTATCTAACAGGTTCTCTTGAATACTTGTTCTTCCTTCAATGGTAGGAGAGGAATTGCTCTGCTGAGCAACTGGCCTTTCTGCAGGCACTTCGGTGAAGTCTCTGGGCATGTGCTGGTAGGGTCTGATCCTAACTGAAATCAGTTAACTTCAGTGGGAGCCTAGATGTGGCTTGAGCCTCTGTGAGGGTATTGCTGTTTATAAGTTTTTATTTACAGCTTTTGCTATTTGGAAAGAACATTTTCTTACTATTGAGAATACTTTTCAAGATTTAATAGTTGATAAAGGAGAAGCAGACAACGTAATGGACTTATTTTTTGCAAAAAGCTGGCAGGCCAGATGCTAAAGCTAAGCACCCGGGAGGAGCAAGGCAAAGTACTCCCAGGGGAGAGTTGGAGAACTTACTATGATAGGAAGCTGCTGATTTTAAAGATTTTAAGATATTTTGGAGCTGATTGGAAATGCTTATTTATATCACCATCATCCACAATTGTCCACAATTTCAGGTAACAGCAGTTCTGAAAGGTGCGTTTCAGATCTTCATTCTGTTAAAAATAGATTTAAACCTTATGCAGGTGATAGGTTACCCTGCACCTGCTTTCTGCAGAGTTCTGTCATCTTCTTAAGGAGATGTTGGTCTGTCAGTCAGGATACAGTACTGGGCAAACCTTCTGTGTTCTTCTGCAGCTCCTTGCCAAAATCTGTTTTTCCATGAGTTACAGCTGGACTGAATTGTTTTAAGTACAATGGTTTCAACTTTCCTTGTAGTGCCTGTGACTTCAGTGTCAGGTCTCTCTTATGGGCAGCTGCTGGGTTTGGGCATTTTTGCTTATTGTCCCTTTTACACATTTAAGAAATGCTTTGAACGTTGTGAAGAATGATTTGATTGCCAAGGTGGACCAGCTGTCTGGAGAGCAAGAAGTGCTGAAGGGAGAGCTTGAAGCAACAAAGCAGGCCAAAGCCAAAATGGAAATCAGAGTCAAGGAGCTGGAGGAGGAGCTGAAAAGGTGAGTGATTCACGCCTTGCCCCAAGGAGCTGGGATGACATGAGTGATAAACCCACCCCCTCTGTTAGTTTTACTGTGTTTCCCTCCTGGAGGTTAGCATTGGAATTCAGAGGTACCTTACAGAGCACTTCAAGGCTGATGGTAGGTGGCTGAGATACTCTTAGTGTTACATTGCTTTTATTGGATTGAAATGGATTATTGAACGTTAGAAAACCCACAGAATTTTCCTCCTCAGGACAAGGATTCACCAACAGCAACTGCAAATCCAGGCTCCCTGGAGTGAAGTGTTCAGAGTTTCAATTTGCAAATTAAAAAAAAAAAAAAAAAAAAAAAAAAAAAAAAGGGAATTTCAAATGCAATAGTTTTGCAGGAAACTGTCAAAAACTTGATCTTTGCAGCAGCCAAGACAGCTCTGAGAGGAATGAATGCCCATTCATTTAATGAAAGAGCTAGTACAGATCCCCACAAACAATATTTAAAGACCAGTGTTGTTAATTGTTTCATTGTTCATGTTAAGAATGAGAAGAAGAGGCAGCAGAGATCTTAAAGTCCTATGCAGGTAGCATTTGGAGGGATTCCACTTCATATTTTCCACTGAAACTAGAGGAACAGAAGCTGAATCCCTAGCAAAGCCTGTGGTGATTTAACATCCATAAAAGTAAAGATGCCCCACGGGGCTCAAAGCAACATAATTACATTTCGGCTAGCTGCACATTGCACTGTGGTATCTCAATTCAGAGGACAGTGTTCATTTTGCAGCTGGAGTCTGGAAGGTTACCCTTGTAATCTGAGCACAGAATCAACAAGAATAACACAGACTGGTCTCTTCGTTGTTCAAAATGTCTGAAATGAAAGTAGTCTCACAAGCATTGGAAATAGGTCTGTTTTTTTTAAATGCTTTTCGGGTCTGTCATATATAATATCTATAACATCTCTAGCATATATAATATCTTATGCAGTAGGGACATAGACTTTTATCTGGCAAGTGTGCCTTTTTAGGAGATGGAGACAGTTTTTTTGTGCAGTTTCTTTGCTGTTAATAAAAATGCTTGAAATTCAAATCAGACTGCATGACTGCACCTCGGTATGGAGTTTAAAGAAATTAAAAGCAGTCAGATAAATACTTCAAGTATGTTATTAACACGGATTTGGTCTCTTCTTTACCGTTATGGCGAACTGTCCTTCACATTAGAGGCTTTTTTCATAGGATTGAAACCAGAAGCAGCCCAGAAGAAGACCCTAAGACAGCATTTTCCCTGTTGATAATGGCTCGTTTTTCCCATGGTTAAGATCTCATCAAACATTTGAACATACATTATGGCTCTGAAGTAGAAATTAGCTGGACTGTTCCAGTGGTCGGTATTTTGGTGTTTACATCAAACGTTCCAAAGAATGGGGTGGTTGAAGAATGGTTGATGAAGCTGTTGAGAGTAACATGCTGCAAGAGAGGGGAAAATATCAGAGAAGCATCTTTTAATTTGTACACTTAGCTTGCAGTTTGAAAACGGTTCCTTGTGATGCATGCAGCCAGACCTTCCCGTAGATGGTTCTCATCCCAAAACACCTCAGGGCCAGCCATGGTATCACTTGCTGGTTTGATGCCTTTCTTCTGTTTCCTAGAGTGAAATCTGAAGCGATTGTTGCCCGACGAGAACCCAAAGAGGAGGTGGAGGATGTAAGCAGCTATCTCTGTACAGAATTGGTATATTACATTACTAAAATGCCTGCGGGGAAAGGGGGTTTATATACTTACTCTATATTACTTCATATACATGAGTCCTGAGATGCAGATTGATCTGCCTTCGTTAATGATGAGGGCAACTCTGGTGAACTGCGGGTTGTTGCTGATGAGCATTGCTAATGGACAGGTGCCATGAGATTACCTCTTCATATGACTTTCAAACCATAGTTGGGCAAAGATGAGCAGCTGACACAGTGACAATACTGTGCACAATGTGGTTTCTGCAGAGCAGTTGTAGAGCAGTGCCCTGCTCAGTACCTTCACTTTTTATCTAATTTATCTAGTTATCCCTAATTTTGCATTACAGTCTATCATGCAGTGTGGTTTCTCTCAGGGTCTGGTAGAATCATAGAACTGTTTTGGTTGGAAGAGACCTTTAAGATCATCAAGTCCAACCATTCACCTAGCACCTTGTGACAGTCAGGCTTCTCCAGAAGAGCTTGTCTCCACATGGGCAGTGAAGCTGTAAACCGTGAGGACATTCTGCAGTGAAATCCAGGTTATACAGACAGCTTTGCAGCAGTAACTGCCGCCTTTTATTAGTTCTGTGATCTCAATCTTGCATCATTGTTTTTCTTATTATTTCTTTTACATAAGCCAGTATTGCCTGTTACAGGGTATTGTTCTTCTATGACAGCTCTTCAAGCTGTAGCCAAACAAAAAGGCAAACCAAAGCAGTAACAGAAATTTTCCTTGTAAATGTCACTCTGCTAGGACAAGGAATTAGATACACTTCTTTTCAATATTAGTGTGTTCTTACTTTGTAAAAGGTATTGAAGCAGGTTCAATTATAGCCTAATTCTCTTGACTTAACTGGGGAGAACTCGGTCTGTTGAGAATTTAGGTAGATAGGAAAATTTTCAAGTTGTGCTTGTGAAATAATAAATGCTGAAGAGGACTGGATTTCTTTTAAGCTGAACTGACAGGAGGTCTGTTGTTTTGGTTTTTTTTTAAATGAAAAACAAAGTTTGTAAAATTCCTTTTCATGTATACACTTATTGTTTTGACTGGTCGAACAGGTTTATTCCAAGTCCAGGGAGGCTGGAGCGGGACTTGGTTAATTTGTGCTATTCCAGCTCTCAGCATTACTCACCAGCCAGGCTGAGCTTGGGAATTGCCACAGTCTAGGCACAACCCAGTGTCACTTCCTAGTAATGAGTTCCCCAAATCCTTACGATTTCTTTCTGGGCGGATATTCTCCCCAGCTTAGCTGTGTTGTTCTTATTTTCCACTCCTCAAAAGAGACAAACAGAATCTTATTCCTATTGCCTCCTAACCCAAAGCCGCATGTGCCCTCATTGAAAGGCCAAGTTGTGTCACCAAAGAGCAAAAGGTCTTTCTTTCTTTTCTTGCGCCCTTCACCTTTATCAGTGTGTACTAACAGAACACTTCCTTCCTAGTCCTCTTGAGGGGACAGATGGCATGATGTGGTGCTCCCTGCTGCTTGTGACTGGATTTGCTAATGAACTAAAACTTTGGTTTCCAAACTTCTGGACCAGCGGACCACTGTCAACTCTCATAATTTCTTGCAGACTATCAAAGCACCTTGCTGGCAATAGTCCCTGGGTGGGATTTTCAATGTGGTGGTGGTTCTAATTGTAATTTCTGTGGGTTTGCAGAACACCCCAGAGGTCCGTGGGCCATAGTTTGGAGCTCACTTGTCTAGAATTAGCACCTCATCTGGCGAAATCAGGGGGTGATGAAACAGAACAGGAGCGGAACTAACAAATATGTCTTTCTGTCTCCTGACTGGCCCTGTACTAACATCAATCCCCTTCCATCTTTTGTTGGCTGAAGCAGTGCTCCTCCCCCCTGCAGGACAACATTCCTATAGCTCAACGCCGCCGCTTCACCCGTGTGGAAATGGCCCGGGTTCTGATGGAGCGCAATCAATACAAGGAGAGGTTGATGGAGCTCCAGGAGGCTGTTAGGTGGACAGAAATGATCAGGTGAGACTGGGTGTTGGTGAACATTCTTATTTGGGACAGAACCAGGTCAATGGAACCCCTACCAAGACAGGGGTTGAGAAGGGCTGAAAACTTTCCAAACTGTAGATGCTTCTCTCCTAATACCTAATTCTTTCTCTCTTATTCCTGAATCGTGACTGCAAATCTCAAGTTGCCATCATTATTTGGAGACACAGGGCAGTTGTTTGTCTTGCCTATTTCTTGCATGCTAATTAAGCTAGGAGAAGTTGTAGCAAAGAGGGTTGCTTCTAATTAATGAATTCTAAAGGTTATGGTTGAAGTGAATATAATGCTGGGCTTTGTAGTTACCAGACTAGTGCTGTAGCAATGATAATGTTGCAGGGAGTTGATAACATTTCAGATTGAACACGCTTAACTTGCGTTTCGTGTCAGCATTGAAACATAAAGTGGTTGGGTGTGCTTACATTAAAGACCAGTGCATGTCACTTCCTCTGTTGTGTTTTGAAGCATGTTAGAATGATTTCTGAATTTTAACGTGGCTTCCTTGATGGAAATGGCCTGCTGTTTGGCAGAAACCTGGGTAAGAGATGCTGAAATTAACTTGCTTCTGCTGTGTTTGTCGTTAGAGCTTCCCGTGAGCACCCATCCGTCCAGGAGAAGAAGAAATCCACCATTTGGCAGTTGTAAGTTCTTCAATGGTTTGTATAAGATTAAGAAAAGGGAAAGCGTTGCCATTTCTGCTTTCAGCAGTGACTTAGTAGACTCTGACATTAATGAAACAGCTAAAAGCGTTGTTAGCTGAACTCTTGTGCCTTCAGGGGCTTCCTTTGTCCCTCGTGAAATTAAAATCAGATCTGAACATTCGCATTGGTGTTGTTTTACAAGCTGAAAAAGATCACAAGTGCCCTGGACTGGAAACATACGTACACTCACAATCAGTTTTAATAAAGGGCTGTTTTCAGAAAGTATCTGTTTCTGGAAGCTAAAAACACCTTATGTCAATCAAACTGAGGACTTAGCTCTATGTATGAAGCAGGGCAGATTTCACAAAACCCCTTATTGCGTACCTGTTGTGAATCTATGGTGTATTGTCTCCCCAGGCACCTTTTCTTATATTTGTTGGCCTTTTTTCTGTCCCTAGCTTCAGCCGTCTGTTCAGCTCTTCCTCAAGTCCCCCACCAGCAAAGAGGACCTATCCGTCTGTGAACATCCACTACAAGTCTCCAACAACAGCCGGGTTCAGCCAGCGTCGCAGTCACACCATGTGCCAGATCTCCTCCGGCAGCCGCACCCTGGAGTTCTTCCCTGAAGAGTGAGTCACGTGCTGTCTGCCAAGCCAGGTCTCCCTGCAGCTCTCCCAAATAGCAGCTTTTTTTTAAAATAAGCTGTTTTCTGCTTTAAAAAAAGTCTACGTGGTGTTAGTATGTTTCTGTCTCGTGGTTTACCTGCCTGATCTTTCACTCATTGGTTACTGTGTGGATAGGTTCAGCAAACTTTGTCCTCCCAAACACGTCTCTGCCATGGCTTTCTAGGCCATGATGGTTCATCTCAGCAAGGACCACTGTAGGCTTGAGTTGGCCTCAGCCCTAGTTCTGCACTCCTATTTGCAGACTGCGTGGCAGAATGAGTAGGGCTTTTGTGGTATAGTGTGATGGCAGTATTGGGACAGCAGGATGGAGTGCCTTGGCCAACCCTGTTGACAAGGAGTTCAGGTGAAGACAAAAGTTCTCTCAACAGCACATTTAGGTTACATTATTTGGGTTTAATCTTAACCAGGATAAAAAGGAGCCTCTAAGAGTTGCTACTCCAGAGTATTCTCCCTATCTGTTATGTCTCTGACATGAAGGGAGCAAACTTTTCTGTGCTTTACTTGACTTCAAAATGTGTGTGTTTCTACCATTACAAGGTTGTACAGTTTCACATGTGGTATGTTTTTGTGGAAGGACTTCGGAGAATGTGATGGTAAAATATTATGACTTCTGCAATAAGAAAGATTTGTTGGAAAGGCGCTAGATCAGGAGAAGAGAGATTGTCTTTAGAAAGGTAAATTTGTATTTCGTAGATTCTCACTGCCTTTATTCTGTTCTTTTTATCTGATTACAATATCATAGTCATTGTTTGGTGTTTGAGTGCTTTCCAGCAGTGCATTAAACAACATGATTAATCACTGTCAGAAGCTGTTTGTTCTCTCGTCCTCTCCCCAGGGGAGGAAGCATGTGCAGGGAAGTGTTTTGTTTTAGCAGGGCGTTGTTTTTGTTTTAAGTATATATGTCATTGTGTGTGTGTGTGCGCATAGGGGTTTCTGGTTTGGATTGGATTTTTCTGCTGATGTTGTTTGTACCTTGGAAAGATACTTTAAAAACCTATTGAGAGCTGGAACTGATATTCAAACAGCCTTTGTTTATATTAAAACATATCTTAAGAGCTCACAGATCAATTTTTCTTTTAACCTTTGCTAGTGCAAAGCTGGAGTTGTTCTGTTGATACCACCAGTTTCATCAGCAATTACTGCATATTTTCCTTGTCAGCAGCGAAAGCTTTAACATGGACAGAAAAAGAAATAGTTGACTATATGAAGAGGGGAAGAACTCAAAATGCCTTCCTGATGGAGACATTAGATCAGTAAATTGTAACAGAAGCAAAAATCGGTGTAATCTCATAGATTTATAGGTCCTATGGAAGGTTAATTCCCTGTTTCTGAAAGGCTCTTGGAGCACTGAAGTGGAGATGACAATGGTTTGGCCTTCCACATCTCTCAGATAACAGAAAGTTAGAGATTAGGGATGCCTTTGTCAGCTTCTTAACAGAGTTTTTCTGTCTCTGATTTCCTGCATCTGTTTTCAAACATGGATTTGGTTTGTTTTGTGTTCCCTCCCTCTGCTGTGGCAACACTCCCTTAACCTTCCGCTTCTGTTTTTAACCACAGATTGAGAAGTAACGCTGTTGCTTCTCTCCTCAGTGACTGCACGTCCTCAGCACGTCGCGAGCAGAAGCGGGAGCAGTACCGCCAGGTCCGGGAGCATGTGCGGAATGATGATGGGCGATTGCAGGCCTGCGGCTGGAGCCTCCCTGCCAAGTACAAGCAGGTAGGGACCACTCTCCGAACAGGCTGAGGGGACACCGTCCCTCACAGTGAAGCCAGTGAAGACCTACCTCTCCCACTGGTAACCTCAGCCTTAGGTCTTAAATATTTCATTTTGAGGTATCACATGCATGTTTTACGTGGATGATAATTGTAGGCACAAATCAAATTAATCTTTTCTGTATCTCCACCAAAGTCAGTAGAGGGGGCATTCCTCTGCGTGAAGGTGCTGAGAGAACCTAGCCTAAATGAACAGTAATTAAACTTCTTTGTCCAGAGCCCTGTACTTGCTTTTATTTCCTTTGTTATTGTAATTGAACATTAGATATTTCATTTATACTCTGAGAACTTTACCAATCGTTTAGTGTAAAAAACAAATGCAGTGCAGTTTGCCGCCACTTCTCCCCGGCAGTGACACAAAATCAAATGTCATCAGCCTCATCTGTTGGCCTGTGACTCATTTAACTGGTCAAAGACCACATGAAAGGAAGGAGTCTTGCAGTGTGGCTTGAAAGTGGATGAGTTTCAGGCCATGGTGGAAGGGAATGCCAGTGTTCTGACTTCTTTGCATCTGTTAACCCTTTCTCCGTCAGCAGTGCAGCGTATAGCCTCTGTTGACCATAACTGGGGCACCCTCTCATGGTGAGAGAGGCAGTCTCTCAGGTAGGCTGCTACCATATCACAAAATCACACAGAATCACAGAATCACAGAATTTTCAGAGTTGGAAGGGACCTGTAGAGATCATCTAGTCCAACTGCCCTGCTAAAGCAGGACTGCCTAAAGCACATGCCTGTAGGGACTCCATTTCACACAAGATGTGAGATGAAGCCTCAGCAGCACCCATCTCTGAGGCCAGTAAGTTCGGTTCTGCCGTATTGGTTACATCTCTCTTACCATAGCCTGGCATTTACACCTTTATGCTGTCTTTTTCGTCTTCTCTTCCCCCACAGCTGAGTCCCAATGGTGGTCAGGAAGACACTCGCATGAAGAACGTCCCCGTGCCTGTATATTGTCGCCCACTAGTAGAGAAGGACCCAACCATGAAGGTACATTGTCTCTGCTTACCATTCAAGTCCAGAAAAGGGGACAAGGAATAAGCATAGAATTTTGGTCACTAAATGTGCAATTTTTACAACAATCTGTAATTTTTTTTGCATTATGTATTCCAAATTCTATCTTCCCCTTCCTTTTTTGAATGGTGGTTTCT
>NW_009648642.1:1069495-1089275 GCF_000708025.1 Charadrius vociferus
GATTCTGGTTGCCAGGTCCCATGCTTGTGTCTTACATCTTATGCTTTTTTTGACAGAACTCTTATATAATACTAGCAACATCTTATGCTCATAAGGCTTTTGCTAAGACTCCCTAGGGTATAATACCAAACAGTATAAAAGTGCATGAAAACAAACAGGTGAAAGTAAAAATGCATTTTGTCGCTCTTTTTTGATTCCACTGTTGACTGGGATTCACTGGTAACAGGCCAAAATTGTCTTGAGCAAATTTTTGTGAAGCTGTGTCTATCAATACTAGAATATTTTGAGTAGAATTGGGGTTGAGAATAGATGGTCATCTCTCTGCATATAGCACATTTATCTTCTCTAACTAGTTGTTTTGAAATAGGCAGTTTGTCATTAACTTCATTCAGAGGTGATTTTTAGATGTCATTCTGATGTTTAAGTTGTAAGAAAATTCTTACACTGTTGATTGTTTCTAGATCGGCATGATCTTTGGATAATACTCTGTTCAGCATCTTCCCTTTATGATTTTGGATAAATCCAGTATTTGTTTCTGTATTCCTGTTCCTAGTGTTCTCCTGAAAAATATCTGGAAATGGCTCATAGGAGGTTAGCTAAATTTGATTTCAGAAGATATGCAGTGTGCTTCTTTCAGTCTACGCTTGTTATGTAGGGAGCTAAAGCAGCAGATTTTTTTTTTTGTTTCCCCCTTTTTTTTTTTTACTTTGTTTTTTGCTGTCTTAGTTCTTTGCATAGCTCTCTAAGGTCAGACAAACACTGGTTTTGGGGCAAAGGAGTGTGTGAGGAAGAGTGCAAGGAGTAGGAGGAAGGCTATGGAACAGGGGTGCAGTGAAAACATATCCCTGGTCAAGCAAGCACTGTCAATTTTGGTTAAGCGGTTGTGCTTATTGTACCCCGAGCTAGTAACATCTGCTTGCTTTGCTACCCTGACTCTGGAACCCCAGAGTCAGAAAACCTGAGGACATTTCAGCAGCCTGTTTTCAGTTATGCACCTGATTCATTATCTTTATTTTCTTTAAATCTTTGAGTCACAGCTGTCAAAAAACCAGTAATTTTCGCTAGGTTACAGAGAACCTTTATCTTATGTCCATCAAATATGACTGTGTCTTCTAGTAGAAATCAACAAGATCTGTTGCTTCCAACTAAATACTTCAGGTGTGGGACATGTGTCCACAGTTCTCTACGCAGGTGCCTGAATTTAAAGGGACCCTGGAGCCTCCAAAATTCTCAGTTTTAGATTTCTGTTTCTGTTACTTAGCTATGGTGTGCAGCTGGAGTCAATCTCACAGGATGGAGACCTTTGGAGCAGGAGCCTGGGAATGGGCAGAAATTGGATCCTGGACGTGATCCCCTCACCTGTGATAGGGAAGCGGAGGGTGAGAACAACAAAAGTAACCACACATCTCCTGAAAAGAAAAAGGTCAGAAAAGAAAATGGACTTTTTTTTCCCTCCCATGTTTTTTTCTCATTCCATCCCTGACATGTCCCCTCTCTCAGTACCTTTGTGCTATGCTATATAATGGTCTAATTCGTACTTCTGAGGCATCATCTTGTGGGGCAGCATTGTGGTGTTTTGCCTCTTCAGTAACTTTCTTTGTGATTTGGGATAAATCATCCAGGATAAAACTTCTAATTTCTGCTACTGAAATGTTTGGAATTTTGAAAAAAATTCCTAAGTGTAGTTTAGTGCCTGATGAGGTTGCTAGAAAGATCATGGAGTCCTTGTCACTGTAAATTCAAAGAAAAAAAAAATCACACAAAGCTTTGTTGAAAAGAACATAGACGTAGCAGAGTCCATCAGTCCACTTGGTTCAGAAAATTTATTCCAGCTCTGTTTTTAAATAGTCTTAAGTGGCTATTTTGTTAAGAACCAAGCTGTTATTTGCAGATAATAATTCAATGCTTTTAATTTCTGGTTTGTGGGGCTTTTTTCCACATCTGTTTTACACTGCTGCCTTACAGTCTTCCGAGATCAGCTTGCTTAAGCTGATAGGTTGAGTGCATCCCAGCTCCATGATACTCTGTCTACAGTGAATGTTCAGTGATACATTAGTGAGACATCTTGGAAAATAAATGAATGGCCAAACTCCTCTTGCCCTAAGAAGACAGATAGGCTCTTTGGCCAGTGTTCCAGACGCTAGTGTGGCAACATGAATGAAATTTGCATAGCTTATATTGTTTATTTGCATCAGCTGGGAAAAGACTTGGCTCTTTGAAGCCAGCATTGTGGTATTTGCATGTGTAAATGTTGCCAAGCACTAATATGCTCAGTCTGATCTGAGAGGAGCACTGATTCTGCCTGTGTGTTTGCTCTCCTGAAGGCAAAGGAGCTCCATGAAATGGATGCCACGTCCAGTCGTGTCTGGATCCTCACTAGTACGCTGTCAACAAGTAAAGTTGTAATTATTGATGCCAATCAGCCTGGCACAGTGGTGGACCAGTTCACTGTCTGCAATGCTCATGTGCTCTGCATCTCCAGCATCCCTGGTAAGTGGGGTCTGGGCACTGGCTGTGATCTGCACAGGGTTGCCTGCTCCACTGAGGAGTGACAAATGTAGCATCCTCAACCTCAGAACTAACCCTTGGACCCTGCCGCATTCTGGAATTGTCCCTCAAATCCATAACTCAGATCTGACCTTCTTGTAGGACCTTTCTGTGGAGATCCCTCACTGTTGGAACGTTTAGTAAGTCATTCCTTTGGCACATAAAGGATGGTCCTTAGGAGCAAGAGTGAGCCTTGCCCAGGTTTGGGAGGGCTCTGTAGCTGGCCTGGATGTGGATGAGAGAGATGAGGGGATTTGCCATGATGTTGACTGATGCTGTGGTGCCTCCCCAGGGTAGAGAACCTTGAGGGTCAGCATCTTCCATCTATATGGTTACCTCAGGAGTACTGCTACATTTAAATTAGCAGTGACGTCTAGATTTATGGGAGAATCTGTTCTTTGCCCTTCAGCGGCCAGTGAGAGTGATTATCCTCCAGGCGAGATCTTTCTGGAGGGAGATGTAAATCCTGAAGAGTCGTCTGGAACAGATGGTGTCTTGGCAGGAATCACTCTGGTGGGCTGTGCGACCCGCTGCAATGTGCCACGAAGCAACTGTTCCTCGCGTGGTGACACACCTGTGCTGGACAAGGGACAGAGTGAGTTTTGGGACATAAAACTTAATGGCAGTCCAATTATAGCTAGTCCCATATGAGCTTATGGTCTTACAGTTGCATCCTCTTGTCCCTGAGTTAACTACTTCAGAGACCTCAAGAAGTTTCTTGATGCAGTACAGGAAGACCAAAGGTCCTTTTGGTACATTTGTCTTTAGAGCCCTTCTTTTCCCTGTGAGTGATCCACGTCCTGCAACCTGGTTGCAGGTGTCACAGAGCAGAGTATTTCAGACAGGTGATTTGTTTGCCCTGCTACAATTGCTTCTGTTCTCGTTGCTTTCTCTTCTGAACCATGTCTTCTTGTGAAGTTGGTTAAGCCCATGTGAAAATAGTAATGAGGCCCTTGCTGACTCCATACTGCAGGGGGCACCCCTGGAGAACTTCTGTGTTTTGCTAGTCACAGATTGTGCCTTGCCTTAAAAATAGCCTCTGTTCCCCCTCCAAGCAGAAAACACCGGATGAGCTGCTGTCTGTGGTGCAGGCTCAGTGCTTGGTTGAATTTGGCAAGGAAGAATAAATTAAAAAATTGGCAGCCTGATTTTTGACTTACCAGTATATCTCACACTGTTCTTTGTCTTTTAGGTGAGGTGGCTGCTGTCTGCAATGGGAAGATCAACCAGTCCCAGTCTACTGAGGAGGCAACAGAAGCTACAGAGGTACCAGAGAACGGTACAAGCGAGGCAGAGCCTGCTCAGACCCGACCTGGGCCTCTCACAGAGCACGTCTTTACAGATCCAGTCCCTGCACAGGCGCCTCTTAGGCAGAACGGGTAGGCAGTCTGGGGCCAAAGTGCTGGTTCACTTATTTATCAGCTCTGTTCTCATAAGCTTTTTGATATGAGAACCAGCCCGATCTTCTGATAAACTGTCAATTTTTTCAGTTTTGTGCCCAAATAGTATTACAGATGGGATGATAGGGAGAGAAAGAAATGAAATGAAAATAAACACGGTTCAGCCTGCAGCAGACTGCGTCAGCTGTTTAAGTGCAAATATTTGATCTCTCAGTGTGAATTTAAACCTGGTGTTAAGACAGATCTTCCAAAGTACATGTACACTTAAGGTTCTTACTGAAGGAGCTCATCGATTCATGTGTAAAAATGGTGATTGATTTATTCTAGTAGTGCCTCTAATGGGCTGTAAAGATAATGAAAGAAGCAGATTTCACCACCCAAAAATTCTTAAGACAAATGAGTCTGATGTGTTGGCCTAAGGAGCAAAGTGGAAGTCTTGAATAGAAATTGTTCCCAAATCACCGAGTTGTTCTAAGCTATTTCTGTTGAAGGTGGAAATGAACAGAGAGAATACTGTTCGTGTAACAGTACTGCCAAACACTAAGTTAAGTTCTGTAGATTTGAAGTACTTGCTATTTGTATTGGTGGGGAAAAAAGGAAGTTCTGCACATTGCAGATTTGGGAGTCAAGCAATTAAAAAACACTGAAGAGAAGGAAGTGATTTGTGTATACGAGGGCCCTTACCTGCTTGTGATGCCAGGCTGTGAGCGTAGATGGGCATTCTGTGCATTGCTGCTACTAAAGCCTCTAACAGTGTTCTTTTGCCTCTTCAGGGAGAATGGGCAGCTGAAGACAGAGTCAAACACAACACTGCCAGATCAGGAGTCGAATGGGGATGCTGCTGGGATGTGCACCAGTGCTGCCCCCACCATGTGGCTGGGAGCACAGAACGGCTGGTGGGTTCTCCTTGGGCTGGTAGATCTCTCTGTCACCTCCGTTCTCCGGGCTCCACTTTTCATGTCCGCACACCTTTAGTTCACTTCTTGTTTCTTGCTTTTTTTCATTGCTCGTTGCTGTTCTGAGCCCTCAGCTCATCATGGGCACAGGGATTTAACCTCACTTTCTTGCCTAACCTCCACCTTTCCTACCAGAAGAAAAGACTCCAGCCTAGTCAGGCTGCAGGTGTGGGGCCTTGCTGCTAACCCTCCCTGATTTGTCCTTTCTCACAGGCTTTATGTGCACTCGGCCGTATCCAACTGGAAGAAGTGTCTGCACTCAATAAAGCTGAAGGACTCTGTACTGAGTCTAGTGTAAGTGCGCATGCCAAGGGATGCTGAAAGTTCAGTGCCTAAGTGATATTTTAGGTGGGGGCAGCAGCTCTTTGTCAGTCATCTTTTCCAAGGCACTTTCTAAGTGCCTTGGTTTGTGAGGAAAGTTTCCCAAGGTTTTTGTTACTGGAAAGCCTCGTACTGAGCCGTTTTCCTGCTCAACACAGACCTGACCCAATTCAGTGAATACCGTACTAAATGAGATTAGCAGTGTCAGGCAGAAATAAGCGGGGAGGAGAAAGGCAAAATTTCACTGTGGTGTAAATTAGGTGGAATTTGTTGAAATTAAGGGAGTTTGTAGTGTGAAGAAGTTAACCTCAATAGGAAATTTATGGATGATCTTTCTACAGAAGAGGTATGACCCTGAGCCCTTGCAGGACATTCCTGCAAGTGCTAAACTGCATGGGAATTGTAGAGAGAACATAAAGGTGGTGTGCGTGGATATCATAAAGGATTTGTTAGTCCCTTCTACAGACTTCTGTAAGTATTTACTTTTCTGTGATTTCAGGCATGTAAAAGGGAGGGTTCTTGTTGCTCTGGCAGATGGAACGCTAGCCATATTCCACCGAGGAGAAGGTAAGAATCAATGTAAGAAGAGAAAACCAAACTTGGCTGAAAGTGTAGCGGTGGATTAAATGCTATTCTGAGTCAAGAAGGAAAGGTGCTGGCTTGCCAGAGTACAAACATATGGTTAAAATGCATAGCTATTATACGCATGTAATCCTTATCCTACAACATCTAAGACATACTTTAACACCACTTCCTGAGCTTTTCTGAACAAAATCATGTGTGTGTGTTCTGTGTAGCACATGCGGAGTAAATGCAACACTTTTAGGAATACATAGGCTGTGCAGTTGTTTGAGGCATGCTTGGTAAATTTAATGCATTTGGGCCATATAGGTGTTCCTGTGCAATCACAAATCACTGGAACAGGACATGCGTAGCTCAAGCTGTACCCAAGCAGATTATCTGTGCAGTTGCAAACAGGTCTGCTGCTTCCTGCTGGCACCAGTATAGGTTAGGGGTGGACCTGCTGGGAAGTAGCTCTGAGGAGCAGGGGGTCCTGGTAGATAGTAAATTGTCAGTGAGCCAGCAATGTGCCCTTGCCGCCAACAAGGCCAATGGAATCCTGGGCTGCGAAGGGAAGAGTGTGACGAGTAGGTCGAGGGAGGTCATTCTCCCCCTCCACTCGGCACTGGGTAAGGCCACAACTGGAATACTGTGTCCAGTTTTGGGCTCCCCAGTTCAAGAGGGACAGGGAACTGCTGGAGCAAGTCCAGTGAAGGGCAACCAAGATGATTGAGGGATTGGAGCATTTCCCTTATGAGGAAAGGCTGAGAGAGCTGGGACTCTTTAGCCTGGGGAAAAGAAGGCTGAGGGGAGACCTTATTATTACTTACAAGTATCTAAAGGGTGGGTTGAAGGAGGATGGTGCCAGACTCTTCTCGGTGGTTCCCAGTGACAGGACGAGGGGCAATGGGTGCAAGTTGGAACACAGGAAATTCCGTGCAAACACACGGAAAAACTTCTTTACGGTTAGGGGGACAGAGCACTGGAACAGGCTGCCCCGGGAGGTTGTGGAGTCCCCTTCTCTGGAGATTTTCAAAACCCGCCTGGATGCAGTCCTGAGTGATGTGCTCTAGGCAATCCTGCTTTAGCAGGGGAGATGGACTAGATGATCTCTAGAGGTCCCTTCCAACTCTGAAAATTCTGTGATTCTGTGATTCCCAGAGAAGTTGGCCTCTGTATTGGTAGTGGAATTGATCACTGCATACATAGCAGGCAGAGCTGGGATTCTCTGGAATTCTGGAAATCTCAAACAAATGATGCCTTTGCATTGCACTTCGGTAGTTTTTCTTGTTGCAAAAAAGAGATGTCCAAGTAATCTGACATGCCATAATCTTGTCACTTCAAGATATATTTTGAATTCTGTGATGCATCTTTGCACACTTGTTTTTCACCATAGATGGCCAGTGGGATCTCAGTAACTACCACCTAATGGACCTTGGTCACACTCACCATTCCATCCGCTGCATGGCTGTTGTGTATGATAGAGTCTGGTGTGGCTACAAGAACAAAATCCATGTAATCCAACCTAAGACAATGCAGATTGAGGTAAGAGAGCAAATGTGTGTGTATGCATGCACATGCTTGTGTTATATTTGTTCTTACAGCTGTTGTCTGCTGCAGCGTATGGACCTTTCTATTGTCATTGCTGACCATAGGACCCAAACTGTGAATCTGGGTCATGTTATGACCCAGTCTGCCAGGGGTTTTTTTATTCTTTCCTCCCTTTGCAGAGCTTAAATCTTTAAGTAGGTCTAAACTGAGCACTTTCTTTGCTTTTACTGGTGAGCCTGTGAGACCACACACTGTACAAATGTATGTGTGTGTTTTACCACTACCCTTCAGATACAGCCCAAGACTTCTCCATTTGTAGGCATTGTGGCACAAAGGAATAGTACAGTTAGAAAGCCCCAGTGATCCCATTTGCCTAATAAAAAATGACGTTTAGAGCCTTTTGGTTGAAATTCAATACAGTGGTATTGGTACAAACCTATTTGACAGCACTTGGAATAATTCTAATCAAAGGGAGAAGTGCTGAATGTGAAGTTCACATCAGTGAGCCAAGGCAGTTTGATCTTTGGAATTTATACGGGAGTTGTATGTTTTCTGTTTCTGCCAAGCACATTGAAAGCTCTTGGTTTCTAAATGTTCTTACTCCTGAAGTGGTTTGCAAAGACCATAATCTCTGCAGAGCTGCTAGGCAATTCATCATTTCAAGTGAGGGATTTTCTTTACACTGTAGTGAACTTTGGAGGTCAGCTGGCATGAACACATTTTCTCCAAGAGCTTTGAAACCCAAACAAGTGATCTCAGTTGAAGAAAATGGAGTATAGGTGTAGATAATTTAAACCTTTTGTGAACTCATGTTGGTCCACCTATTTGGCATTTCAGAAATCCTTTGATGCCCACCCTCGGCGGGAGAGTCAGGTGCGACAGCTGGCATGGATTGGAGATGGAGTATGGGTTTCTATCCGCCTGGACTCCACTCTGAGGCTTTACCATGCCCACAGCCATCAACATCTGCAAGATGTCGACATTGAGCCTTACGTCAGCAAGATGCTAGGTGAGGCAGTAGGGACTGTCAGTAAATGGTCTGTTGCTTACTGAGATCAGAGAGAAATCAAAACGCATTTGCAGACCTTGCCCAAAGTCATAACTGACTCTCCAATTCTTCTGCATGCTTACTAGGCACTGGAAAGCTGGGCTTCTCATTCGTGCGGATTACAGCCCTGCTCATTGCTGGCAACCGCCTCTGGGTAGGGACCGGGAACGGTGTCGTCATCTCCATTCCACTGACTGAGAGTAAGTGACATTTATTGGAGATACGTCTGTATACCCACCCTAAAAAACGAACCCTTTTGCGTGTTATTTGTGCAACATGGCGGATGGCTCTGGCAGGCTAATGCTTTCCGGACATTTTTACTCTGAACCTGACACACCTTTGGTCGTAGCATTGTTCAGAGAGAAGAGCCCTGAGTATGAGCAACCCTGAACTTGGTTTTAAGGAAGGTTTAACTCTTCCTTATTAAGGAATTAAGTGTTGTTCAGTTGAATGGATTTAATCTGTTTAAAACCCAATAGGCACTTTTTTACTGTCCCTTTCAGTAAAGTTGAAGCCATTTCTTTCTTGGGGGTCCAATAACATCTCTACAGTCTTCTTTTTTGAGCATGACCATGACAGAGCAGCAGACTAATGTGAACTGATTCTGTAGCCGCTGGAAAGCAGGAGAAACAGAGCTTTGGGAATTGTAGTAAGTCTCCAAAAGGAGGCCATGGGATGAGAAGTCACCAGAAAGATGTCCCTGGAAATTTTGGGTTGGCATAGACATCTAAACATCTCCATAACAGTTTTTTCCAGGAACTGACCTTAGAAAAGCTTCATTTACTCAAATTAGGCCTCAGCTTTGTCAGTATCCTATACCAAATCCAACCTGGTAAGGAGACGCAGCAGTAGTAGTTAATAGGTGCAAGTGCATCTCTAGAGCTGGAAGTTCAGTTGAAGCTCTTAGTAATCCTGTTCTGTACCTGCCAGTCAGCATCTAATTTTGCAGGTCTGTTCCAGATTATAATGGGGGAGTAGGATTTGAGGCTGATTGCAATTGCTTTCAACAGAAAGCAGCCAATTTTGTTTTCTCACCCCTGCTAGCGGCAAATCTGAGAAGCAAATGGCTCTTATATCAGAGGAGCAAACCTGCTGCAATCTTGCTGGAAGCCAGGGCTGAGGCGGTCTCCCCTAAGACTAGTGGAGCTTGATGTGCTCAGGGCTGACACCAGGAAGCCAGTGACACAGTCGTCTTTGCACATTGCATTCTCGGTCTCATTTTTGAATCCCTGTTTTAATGCCCATTCTTTCCTGGGGCTACTGTCCTGATTCTGAGTTAAGCTTGTTCCCTGCTGTAAACCACGTGCATTATCTTTTGGTGTTTCTGTAAAAATGTGGTAAGCAGTAAGGTCTCACTGGAAACTTTAACAATGGATCCTTGTGACCATGGTCCCTCTCCCATCTCAGATACTACATTTGTCCTTGTAAGATAAGAGCAAAGTGAGCAAGAACAGTCTTGGTATAAACTGATTCAAGCCTGTAGCTCTGTTCTGATTTCTCTTAGATTTTATACATTTCTGTTGCTCCCTAAATTTTCTCCCAGTAATCACCTTTTTCTTCTCTCCCGTCCTGCCTGTCTCTTCCCGTGCCCCTCTGTGTTCCCCCTCCTTGCCTGTGCCTAGCTGTAGTCCTCCACCGAGGCCAACTCCTTGGGCTCCGGGGTAAGTCCGTTGCCTCCTTCCTTCAGCTTTCACTCCCTCTGCACCCGTTCACCTTTGCAGTCACTTTGCCACCCTTCCATCCTGCCATTCAGCTCTCTCCATCCATTTTTCCTCATCACTCTTTCATTTTAAGTTTCATCTGAGAAAAGCAACCAGAGACAATAATGTAAATATCCTAATTTTGTGTGGCTAAAAACATTTTCATCCTTCTCATCAGCCATTCCTCTGTATTTTTTGTGTCAAGAGTACTTCATTAAATATTCATCAGTAGTTCCCTTATTGTGGTAGGCCAGGATTGAGATGGGGACTGTAAAGGTTCATTCAATCAGAGAGTTCCAGGAAGCAGGAGTAGACTGTTCTTCCAAGGTCTTCCTTGGTCATCCTTGGTGTTCCAGGGATGCTCCTCTCATCAGTTCCAGGCAAATGGCAGTAGGTGCTGTGGCACCTACTGCAAGTAATCAACCAAGACTTTTAACCAGAGGGGACTTTGATAAACACTAAGAATTGCTTGGCTTTGTGCCAGTTAAGGCAGGATCTGAGTTCAAATTTATGCTTACCTTAGCCTTTCCAGGGTCAGAAAGGAGTATTTTTTCTTATTGTAAGACATATCTATGGTTGTCCGGAAGTATTATCAACAAAGTCTCCTCCTTTAAAAGCATCTGGTATTGGTTGCAGTAAGAAGTCAGATAGTGAATGAGAAGTGGTACTACCAGCCCTATCTGTGAATCGGATGAGCTCATCCGGTTGTAGCTGCTCATAGCAAACCAAAGCACAGAGGTGCAGAGAGCCTTCATCGTGGGGATCTTCCCCCTGCACACACTGATTCTTAATCTTCCATCAAAATATTTGTATTTGTCTCACCATCCTGGCTTGAGCCTGATAGGTAAAAGCCTCCTTTGTCTAAGTCACTTAATAATTGAAATCCAGCCCAAGCCAAAATACAGAACTACAGATAATTAAGCAAGCAATCGAGTTCTCTCACAGAAAGTGAAAGCCTTCTGATTTTAGGACCATTTCTGGTTTCCTGATGTGGGTGCATGTGGAAGGAAAGCATCTCGCATCCTGAGCTCTGAGCACTGGTCTCTGTTCCTTGGTGAGTGGAAGCATTCACATTCTTGGAGCCTGGACTTCACGACCCCTGAGCCCACCTTGAAATCCATGGAAGCTGTGGATGGTGAACATCTTGCAGGTGTTCATTGCTGGAGTAGCTGATCTTCTGGTGTCACGGTTAAATCAAGGGCTAAGGGCTAAGGAAGGACCTCACTCCACTGATGTGACTTTTACTGGGGTGAGAGGCCTTCACCAGACCTGGAGACTGTTTCCAGCAGCCTGTGTGCTCATGGCTTGGCATGAGCAAGGGACTTGACTTGCAAACTGAGCAACTTCACTGGTCCAGAAAAGAGCAGCAATTCTCCTCCCAATGCCCTTAATGTCTCGTGGATGCAGTGGGCACCCTTGGATACCCTGCCAGGTACAAAAGACCAAGGTTGATCCTAGGACAGCAGGTGATTTCTGGAGACTGGACAGGATTGCTGCTGGTGAAGAGGCCTTCTCTGGGACACCTCAGAGACCTTGTCTAGCTTCCCCTAGGCTCACTCTTGCCCAGCACCTCCAGGGATGTGTGCCATATTAGTAGCCAAATACTAGATTTGATGAGAAAATGTAGTTTGTTATCATGAGTAGATTGCTACCAGCCTAGGAGAGAGGGACTGTATAGTCCAGTGTGGTCTCCTCCATCACATCCTTTACACAAGACCTTTAAAGAGACCTGTGCCTTTAAAGGTTTTCCTTCATGTCTCATTAGTTTTCTCTTTGATTGAGTCCCTTCTGTAAATGGGACTCAAAGCTATCGCTGACAGTGTTCCTCCTCCCTGTCCCCAGCCAACAAGACCTCACCAACCACTGGAGAGGGCAGCCGCTCTGGCGGGGTCATCCACGTGTACGGTGATGATAACAGTGACAAATCTGCCAGCAGCTTCATTCCCTACTGCTCCATGGCTCAGGCACAGCTCTGTTTCCACGGCCACCGTGATGCTGTCAAGTTCTTCGTCTCTGTGCCTGGTAAGGCTGACCGCAGCCCTTCCTTGTGAGGGTCTTGTCCCGCCATCCGTTCTGCAAGAGGAGCTTAAGCTGATGGGCAGCAAATGGCTGTCCATGCCATTTCTAGTGCTTGCAGATCACTGTGGCTCAGACATCAGTAGTTTAAACTGCAGTGATGTCCAGATTTCACCAGCAGAAGGAATTGGCCTGCCCAGTTGTGTGTGTGTGTTTGTGTGTGTGCTAACTGCACAGTGGTGGAGCAGAGGCACTGACAGCACCTCTGTCCTCTCCCAGGCAATGTCCTAGCAACCCTGAATGGGAGTGTGTTGGACAGCCCTTCAGAGAACCCCAGCACAGCAGCCACAGAGACCGAGGGGCAGAAGCTGAAGAATGTCCTGGTGCTGAGTGGAGGAGAAGGGTACATCGATTTCCGGATCGGTGAGTGCCTGTGGCAGGAGGCATCTGGAGCAGGACGAGGTGCAGGGCCGTGGTTGGGGAGAGATGGATCACTGCTGTGGGGAGTGAAATCTGAAAAGCGATGCTCTCTGTTTGCCCTGCCTCTGGCTGTGAGGGCAGATAGCGAGCACTTTCCTTGCACAGTACAAGGCTGCCAAACCCTGCCCCTGCCTGTGCCCGCAGTGCTACGCAGTCTGCATTAATGGCCCTGGAAAGAATAAAACCATCTATGCTACTGGCTGCAAACATTGCTGCCCCACTGTGGTCGCCCATGCTGCTCAAGGGTGCTCTGCGTTGTAAACATTGGCTTCCCCGAAGGGAAGGGTGGTTTTCCCTACTGCTGGAGGTGGTTTGTTCCTTCCATACAGTCCTGCTCCAGAAAAGCACCACATTGCTGTAAGTGTTCTCCAGGCATAAAGGAAGGTCTCAGCTCATGCTGTCTGTTGTCAGACTGCCGAGACCATAGCAGGGATATTAGCCTCTTTGGAAGTATTCCAGAGCAGTGCAATTTGGGATTTTCTTTCTAGCCTTTTTTACTCTCTGTTTTCTCTCTTTAGGGGATGGAGAGGATGATGAGACAGAGGAGAATGCAGGAGACTCCACCCAGGTGAAGCCAGTACTTTCCAAGGCTGAAAGGAGCCACATTATTGTGTGGCAGGTATCGTATATCCCTGAGTGAGAATTTCTCCTTTCCTACCAATGTAAGTGTCCCTCCTCCCTCCTGAATGCCAAGATGTACATACAGAACGCCTGCATTATACCTACTGCTGGAAACCGACCCCAGACAACTGCAACGGCTCCTGCCTCGGACTGTGACCCCCTTCTAACCTCTGAACTTGCAGCTTTCATCTTGGGCCCGTGCGCTTTCTGCGTGGTTGGATTATTATTCTGCTCTGGAGCTGGCATCTACAAGGAGAGAAGTGGCAGTGCATCGATGAAGTGAAGCTTGGAGCTCGAACTGTGCAAAGCCTTTGCCCAGCGCTCAGGAGCTGGCAGCTGGATGGATGGTGGCTCAGGTTCTCCGGCAGGTTGCCTCACTCTCACCTGCATGAGAAGAAGTACGTCCCCCTGGTGTCCCCTGCCAAAGCAGTGGTGGTGAATCACAACTTCTGCAGCACTCTAGCAGAAATCCTTTCTAGTTCACCAGTGGACTCTCCACCTTATCCACCCTTAAGCACAGAATAATGTCCCACAGACTGAGAGAAGCCAGGGCCAAGGAACCCTCAACAGAAAGGAGCATCAGGGTTTGGGCAGCACTTCCGCTGTTTGGCTGGGGAAGGCAGCTGTTCCATTACATGGAACACATCCTCCATACTTGCAGATGGAAGGTCTCCCTCCTCTGCTGCTGTTGTTTTCTCAGCAGTTGTGTGCTGGGTGACTGTGTGTGTCCAGAGAGGATTGTTTGGTAGCCTGAGATGGGTGTTTGATCGTGGAGGCCACAGGGCCTTTGGAAACTGTGGTAGCAAAGGGGTACTGGACCCTTGTTTGTTTGGTTGGTTTTTTTAAGACAAGAAAAGGCAGAAATACTTTTAACTCCCCTTTCCAAAAATGCCAGGCAGAAAAGAACTCTTGAGTTCATTCTGAAAGGTTCAGGAGAAAGCTATCTCTGCATAGGTTTTGTTGGCTTTCCAAGTACAGGTGAGGGCAGATAATGTTGGTCTGCTGTGAATTCTGCATTAACACATTGAGATTACCTTGACTCATAAGGCTGCGTCCCCATCCCGGGAACTGCTGGAAAGAGATGGCTGTTTTCATTCACACTGTGGCTCTCTGTTAGAAAAGGCCATGTAGGTGCAATCAAGATACAGAAAGGCTGTGTCTCACCTGAGGTCACACAGGAAAAGGAGTTGAGGCCAGATCTTCTGACCTCTTTTACCTAATATTGTGAGCACTGATTTTGTTACTAAGTAGTTTGAAAAGCTGGAAATTTGTGACTCCTGAAAAGAATTGACAGCCCCCAAGAGAAATTCTGACAGCCCTCTTTGTGTAAGCAGTGCTGGGGGATTGCAAATGTGTGCCCTGCAGCAAAAAAATGGGGCCACGGAGAGTGGTTTTGAGCTCCAGATGCAGAACATGGCAGCTCCAGGTGTAGAGGCAATGGTTTGTCCTCCCTTTCTGACAGCAGAAACACTCCTGTCTCCACAAGGACAAGTTCCGTTTCCTTTGAACACTCCCTCCTGGATGTGCAGGGCTAGAGCACGCAGCAGTTGTTAGCAGTGAATTTGGAAGCTCCTGGTGGTTTCTTCTCTGAGCTGCGCAGCGCTCCAGGTTTCACAGGGATGTCCTTGTGCCAGTGTGGCAGTATGGGGACGGCTGGGGGAAGCCTCCATCTCCTGAGGAGCTCCCAGCTGTGTCCTGTGCTTTTTGCCAGGGACCAAAGTGCCCCCAAGACCAGTGGTCTAAAGCTACTCATGGGCTGCAGGGATGCAGTTATTCCCAGGGGAAGGTTGAGCACGCAGCCTCTGTCCTGATGCTACAGCACTGAAATGCTTTTTGGAGCCGCAGTTCAGAAGAGGCTGGGGCACGAGGACATCTCTGGAGAACAGAGGCCTCAGCCACCCAAGTACAGAGCCACTGTGGTGCCCACGCTGCCCTGTGAGCGGCACTGGTGACACATGCACCTGCACCACTCTTCACCGAGATGGGAAACCAGCTGGACAGTGTCCTCCAGTCACTGACACACCAGGCTCTGTGCTTGGTGTTGGGCTAAGGGATGCTTGGAGCCACCACCTGCATGCGAGAAGACCTTTCACCAGGGACATTTCACCAGGGCACTGCTGACTGTGCCAGACTTCGCGTTCGCTTTCCCAAAACACGTTCTGCTAGGAAGAGCTCTTTGGATCACAGCAGAGTCCAGTAAAGTTAACAAGATCAACATTTAGACCACAGATTTCATAGACAGGTAACAGTTCATCAGTTAGGGCCAGGTGAACATCGTAATTTGGGCTAATTGAAGGGGAAAAAAAAGCGCCCTGGTAGGCCTAGTTCCTTAGCTCTATCGACTCTTCCATAGGAAAACACAAAATTGCAACGTTCTTACCTCTTACTGTTTGTTCTGTATCTGGTTTTAGCAGTCGAAGTGACAGTACTCGATCTCCTGTCACCCGCTGGGCCCTGGCAGCATAAGGAAACCAGTCTCGGGCCTCTACCAACAAGTTCCTTTCCAGCTCGGTGCATGTTTTCCTTCAAGAGAAGCACATGTCCAAGAGGGGCAGCTACAGCTAAGTAGAAGCAGCCTCTGCTGCTTCTGAGGGCGTTTGGTGGCTGCTGGGCAGCAAGGTGAGAACTGACTGGCTTCAACACACTTCCCTGTCATATCTCCACTGTGATGTATGTAAAGTATCTTGTATGTTACAAAAGGATTTTAAAAAGTGTCTTAAGGCCTGTAAACTCCGCTATTTGGTCTGAAGATGGCATTCTGTAAAGAGACTGCTGTGTGAATACGTTCCCATGCTTTGTCCCCTATGCTATCAAACAACAAACCATATCTGTTCTGTATGTAATAAATGTGTTAACATCAGCAAGTGTGGGGTGTCTCGTTCCTATAAAGGCAGTGGGGTTTCTGCTCTGTCTTTAGTAACAGCAGGACACTTGAAAGGGTGGGGATGGCAGCTTAGTTGAGCAATTCAGCGGCAAGCAATGAGGTGTGGATTGCTCCCTGGGTCAGAGCGGGAGGGGCTGGTCCTGCAAGCCACGGTCCAATCTATAGCTTCTCCCAGCATCAGAAATAAAAGGCGGAAAAGACAACCATTGGGCTGCTGGCTAGCTGCAGCTGTGCTGTGGTGTCCCATCAGGTGAGCTGCCAGGGTGACCACATCAGACCCAGCTTTCAACAGTTTGCCAACGTCCCCTGTCAGTACAGGGTGGTACTTCACAACGTCTCACGGGAATCGGTGACATTCAGCGCTGCAGGAAGCGAGTTCCCCGGAGTCCCAGCAGCACTTAGACATGTTTGTATTTATTTTGCAGAACAGCATTAGGGCTGTAGATAGCAATAACAGAGAAGGGAGCCACCTCCCTACACCGGGAGCAGCTTCTGCCCTGAGCAGGGGTGGTCCCTAAAGTGAGTCACCTCCATGACTCCCCCTGCACTGCAGTCCTGTGCAGGACAAGAGGCAGTGCCTGCTGGGATACTAGAAGCACCTCGACAGTGAAGTTTGGAAACGGGTCCTGGGACCCATCCCGCTCACTGGGGCTGCACCCTTCCATACGGCCAGGAGCAGCTTCAGTGAGGCACTGGGTGAAGTGCAGCCATGGCTGGCACCCCCCTGGGTGGCTGAGGAGGGGGGTCACTGCTGTCCTCCTTCAGACAACGCCCCCTGTGCTGTTAAACAATCCGGGAAGTTGATGCCCAGGTTTGAGAGTCACGGCAGAGCTCCCAGCATTTTCTAGGCATTGAATCCAACACTCAGCAAACCAGGGCTGTGCAGCTTTCCAGAAGGGGACCTTCACAGTCGGACAAGGCTCTCAGGCTGCCCAGGGCTCTGTGTGAAGATCACCCCACCACCCCACCCCCAAGCGTTAAGGCCCTGAGGTCACCAGCAGGCTGTGACTGTCCTGATCAGCCCCACCTGGGCGCCCACCCATACATGGCCCCTTTCCACCCACGGCTCAGGAGCCTCATTTAAACACAGGCTGGGGCCTTCAGTCTTTGCCTGAGCTGTGCCTGTCTCCAGCTGCTCCTAAATGGACCCCTTAGACCTGGAGATTTAGACTAGATGATCTTCAAGTGTCCCTTCCCACCCACGCCATTGCATTATTCTATGCCTTATGGTGTATTATCTCCATCTGCTTTTTGCTCCTGGTTGGGGTTCCTGGATGCATGCTGGTTGCGGGTCATTTCTTGCCTTGGCCAGGACTGTTGACGGACCCTGTTACCAGCACTTGGCTCTGCCCACTGTGGTCAGACTCTGGGGGCCTGTGCCCCATTGGGGAGGGCACTGCCTGTGCTGGGGTTATGTTCAGCTCCTGGCTGGGCAGGATAGAGGACAAGCTTGTTCTACTCGTCCCATCTAACTCACATCTTGCCTCCATCCCACCTTGCTCGTCCTTGGTTTGTGTGCTGTTTCACCTCAATCATGGTGAGGACAGTGAGGCACCAGCTCAGCCAGCGCTTGGCAGCAGAGGCTATGGAACCAGAGCAGCTGCTTTCCATCAACTGCAGCTGCAGCAGGAAGTCTCACAGCCTCAAACTGTTTGTGCCTTTAGCACCACTCTGGATTTTCCCCTCCCCTGGACTCTCCCATTGCTTCTGAAGCCAGTGAACCAGCCCTGCTGTGTGGCCTGCCGCACTCCTGCCACAACAAAGGGACAAGAGCCCAGCTCTTCCCAGCCTTCGTGCCTTGTCAGAGGACCAGGGCTTGTGAGAAAAGCCTTATTCCATAGCAGCTTAATCCTACAGAAGCCTCTGGTGAGGAACCCCATGGAAGGCCAGGTAGCCGACGTTGATCCGTTTGCTCCTGCCCAATGACAACCTTTTTCCCGGTGGCTGGGGCCACGTGTTTCCCTGTCCCACCTGCGCCTGCCATGCACCAGGCAGGGCAGAGAGTCCAGTTTTTGCTTGCCCTCAATAAATCCCTTCAGGCTATTTGGGATTTCAGGATGCTGCAGCAAATGGAGCAGCACCTCTTGATTTAACTACTACAGCAGACAGGAGAACTAAATAGCCACTTCTGATGGGAGCTGATCTGTGGGGTTACAGACCACAACAGCTCTTGCTCCACCCGCACCCACACTGGACCCTCCAACAGTTCCTGACACAGCAGCAGAATCCACAGCCACCACAAGAGAAAATGAACTGCTAAGAACCACACTAAGGGGCTGCATGTTTTAATGTTCACCGCAACACGCTGCGCTAGAACAGGTAGTAATTTGTGACTGGCTTCAAATAGTAAGAGCCAATCCTGTATACTTCACATCACCAGAATTAAAACGACTTCTGTCTCCTGACAGCTGTCTCTGGGAATAATAGATGGACAGCTTTGGATAAGCTTAGGATCCAAAGCCAAGTTGTGCTCCTCCCATGTTGTTCATTGCCATCATATGTGACTAACGCAGATGATTCTGCAGCGGTTAAGAGGAATCTGATGCTGTGCCTGTATTTGGTAAGCTAATGGCTCTGTATTTGGACCCCAAGATCATGTCCATGCACTGAAAAAAAGTACCAAGTTTTCTTAGAACTGTGCTGCAGAAACAAGAAAACATTTATTTTCATTAGTAGATACATTTGTACACAGCTCTGTAAAATACCATGATATTCTCAGTCATTTTTCTGTGATTTATGTAGGACCCAATCTGAAAAATGTTCTTTAAAAACCTAATTTTCAAGCTGTAGAGGAAATGGTGCTCCTAAGAACCGTAGCTGGATGACAGGAGCTATGCATTCTGAGACTATACAGGGAAACAAGAAGGTTCCTCTGCTGACTGAGACCAAAGTTATGGGAAAAAAAAATAATCTGAATGTATCTACATCTTTCCTTTCAGATGAGGTGACTGCACAGGGCTGGGGAGAAATCTAGGAAACCTGCACACACCATACCACAGTGGACAAGAGGGTCTTCTGTAAGATGCCGTGCTTTTAACACACGGTGAGAGCATATGGGAAGCTCAGGACATAGAACAAGTCTTTATACTGGCGTCCCTACACCTTTTTTCTTCACACGCTGCAGGGGAGAGGCCATTACCTTCTCCAGATCAATCATTGGCTCCTCTGTGATGGGTTTTCCCTCTTTCTGCCACTGGGCAAGGATCATGGCTCGGAGCAGAGGCGGGTATGGAAGGTACCGAATGGTCTCCTCTGGGACTGAGGTGAATTTCTTGAAGGCCTCCTCCTCATGCTTGGGCACCACACGCCAGTCATGGTACATGACTTTGTCAATCTCTCTCATTTCTTCTTTGGTTTTGCCTGAGGAAAGATGACAGTGGACAACGCTACTGACAACAAACTCCCTCTGGGAAATGCAGCAAGTGTTGACTGTCTGGTATCAAAAATGCTGTGCCAGGCAATAGCAAAGGGAGTTTTCAAAGGTTTGGCAGTATCTCCCCTGCTATACTATGGGATCCCACTTCTGTCCTCAGAAATGAAAACAGAACTAGGCTGAACAGACTACAGGCACACTGTTCCAATTCTCTTTAGTTTAAAATGTCATAGAATAACAGAACGGTTTAGGCCGGAAGAGACCTTAAAGATCATCTAGTTCCCCTCCCCCCCCGCCCCGTCACCTCACACACACCTCCCCC
>NW_009648642.1:1089911-1092652 GCF_000708025.1 Charadrius vociferus
GTTCCCGCGGGCGTTTCTTCAGCGCCCGGTACTCCCGGATCTTCTTGGCCATGGCGGCGATGGGGCGGTACAGCTTCTTGCGGGCCATGGCGCCAGCCGAGCACCCCGCCGGGGCCGGGACCCGCACCGAGACCGAGGAGGAGACGCCGCCGCGCCGCTTCCCGCCCGCCCGGAAACGGCCCCGCCCCCGGAACGGGACGGGACGGGACGGGACCGGACAGGGAAGGAGCGGTGCCCCCCACTCGGAAAGGAGCGGCAGAGATACATTTATTGATCTATTTCTTGATACAAACCAGCGATTTTACTAAGTTCGGTAGTAAATGGGACGGCGGTTCGGCAAGGCCCGAGGGCAAAGGGGCGCCGGGTCGTTCCTGGTGCTGAGGACAGACCGGAGCCGGCGCGGAGCCCCTCCCGCCGAGCCGAGGTGCAGAGAGGAGCCCTTTGCCCCCCAAAAACCTCCCCGGAGGAGTCTGGATCCAGTCCTGGTCCCAGATTTGGTCAGCGGTTTATGTCTGAAGGATTACACATGCACAATCCATCCTTTATATCACTTAGCAAAGATTTCACAGTTTAGCATGCTGTTAACTGCTGACCAAAGACCTGGTGTGGGAGGTAACCTCTGAACCTCGAGGAGTAACCTCAAGCGTCGTCCCTGCCCAGGGGAAATCCTGGCATGCAGGCGCTGCTGTGCAGGAGAGCTCCAAGGGCTCTTGGGCTGGTCAGTAGTTACAGGGGTGAGACCTTAGAATCACAGGCTGGAAGGGACCTCAAAGCTCATCCAGTTCCCCCCCCTGCCCTGGGCAGGGACCCCTCCCACCAGCCCAGGTTGCTCCAAGCCCCGTCCAACCTGGCCTTGAACACCTCCAGGGATGGGGCAGCCACAGCTTCTCGGGGCAACCTGCCCCAGGGGCTCACCTCCCTCAGAGTGAAAAATTTCTTCCTGATACCTACCCTAAATCTCCCATCTTCCAGTTTGCAGCCATTATCTGTCATACTATCCCTACATGCCCTTGTAAAAAGTCCCTCCCCAGCTTTCTGGTAGGTCCCCTTTAGGGACTGGAAGGCTGCTATAAGGTCTCCCCAGAACCGTCTCTTCTCCAGGCTGAACATCCCCAACTTTCTTAGTCTGTCCTCACAGCAGAGGTCCTCCACCCTCTGATCATCTTTGTGGCCTTCTTTGGACCCGCTCCAACAGGTCTGTCCTTCCATGTCCATTCTTTATATCTCATTAGCAGAGACTTCACAGTTTAGCATGCTATAAACCACTTTCTGAGGATCTGTTGTGGCCAGGAATCTGAATCTTGAGGAGTAACCGCACGTGGTGTCCCTGTCCAGGGGAGATCCTGGTGTGCAGCCCACTGCCATGAAGGAGAGCTCCAAGGGCTCTTGGGCTGGTCAATAGTTATGGGGTGAGATGACTGACCTATAGTCATGTTTGCGTATTGACCACAGCACCAGCATTGTGGTGAAGTGGGCACACTGCTCCAGTCAGCCCTTGACTGTTGTGTTGTTACCTCTCTCTCCGAAACCACCTTCAAGCCGGACACAGCCATCACAAACAGACACACCCCTGGTGACCACCACAGGTGGTCATCGCTTGGGCAGGGTCACAGGAGATGAAGGCCAGGTTGGGGCAGGGGGAGCACAGTGTCACATCAGGGCAGTTTGAGCAACCCCTCACCCCGCAGGGCCCCAGGCAGAGAGCGGTGCGGCCGCTCTTGAAACAACCCCCCCTTGCCAGCAGCCTGGATGTACAAAGCAGAGACCAGCATAGGTCTGGCTACCTTAGCCCTGGGTTTTGGCTACAGACTGGTAAATTAAACCTGTCAGGAGAAAGATTTTTTTTCGTTTTTAAACCTATATGTTATGTTAAAGGAAAGGCATCCATCCCAGTATTGCTGTGGAGTCTTTTACTGAAAGCATTCAGGCACACAGAGACTGGCTTTCATCAGCAGCCAAGATCAGCAGGCGGTGGAGGGAGAAGTGGAGAACTGGGGGGTGTATGTTACAAAAGTAAAGCACCCATTTTTAAAAGCTGTTAATGCTCTTAAAATAGGACATTTTCTCCTGACATGGTGCATCTCTCTTGAAAAAGGACAGGGGAGTTTTAACAAGGAGGACATACCTGACTAATCACAGAATGGTTTAGGTTGGAAGGGGCCTTAAAGACTAGTTCCAACCCCCCTGTCATGGGCAGGGACACCTCCCACCAGCCCAGGTTGCTCCAAGCCACGCCCATCCTGGCCTTGAACACCTCCAGGGATGGGGCAGCCACAGCTTCTTTGGGCAACCTGCACCAGGGGCTCACCACCCTCAGTGTGAAAAGTTGACAAACACCAATTTGCAGTAAGATACTTGACCTCTATCCACTCAAACCTGGGAGAAAAAGCAGAGCAATTAAACTACTTATTTCAGGGTGTGGAGCGGGTAGCTCTGATCTAGGGCTACACAGCACAAGGATCAAGCTCCTGCCCTTTAAGGCACCTACACTTAGATTTCTGTGGGGTCACAGTGGGAAAGAACACAAGAAAGCTTGAAAAGTTGCAAAATTGGCTTAGTCAGAACCACAGAAAGGAAGGGCAACACAAAATGCAGCAAGTCACCTGGAAAAAACAATGCAACTCTGCATCAGCCGGGTAGAGACAGCACGTCCCGGCAGCTGCAGCAGGTGAGCAAGCGCAAACCATGCTCTAAGACCCACCACCCCCAAGCGTGGCCGCAGGGGGTTCACCGGGGGATGC
>NW_009648642.1:1093359-1109566 GCF_000708025.1 Charadrius vociferus
CGGGGGGGGCCGGCAGTTGCCGCCGCCGCCTCTGTCCCTCGGGGGCGGTGTGAGGAGGGGCGAGGGGCGGCTGGAGGCAGTCTGGGCCCACGGGCCGAGGGCAGGCGGGCTCGGCTCTCAGCCGGGCTAACGGGAGACGGCGCATAAAAGAACCTGTGTAAGATGGAGGGGGGCAACGGGAGCGGGACAGAGGGGCGATCATCTCGGGGCTTGACTGGAAATACGGCCTCTTCCCAAGGGAGGTGACGAGGGACATAAATAAGTTAGTAGGTGCTTAGAGAGAGCAGTGCTACCATTCTTGGCAGTGCTTTAACGAAGCAGCACAACGATCTGGGAAAACAGCGTTTTTTTGCAGGTTAGGATGTCCCTGTTGAAGCTCACAGAAGCCATTTCCCCTTGTCACTTCAGTTTTATCCTCAGATAGCCAGAGTGTTGTGATTTTTGTATTTCCCGATCAGGAGGACCGAGGGGATTCCATTGAGCCCTGTAAACACTGATTTTTAAGTGCATAGGCTCTACTGTACTTAATAGTCTAGGGTGTCCTGCTAGGGCTTGCAAGAGATAGCTAATCCCCAACGCGCAAGTGCATGCATTTATATTTATATCCCAGATATAAAGAAGCGCGTGCTCCAGGCTGTGACAACTACAGTTTCTCATCCGAAAAATTGACAGTGCTGTGAAGTTGTCTAATTTATATAGCAAAGTAAGTAAAGATTGGTTCCTTTTAGCAATTTTTTTTTTTTTCAAATGAGGATTTGGGGAGTGCACTGTTCTCAGTGTTGGAATGCCGATTATCCTGCTTTAGTTTTATATATAACAGCCTAGACAGGTACTATCCCTAGAGCCATCATGGAACAGCTATAACAATAAGACAGTAATATGAAAGGCTTTGATGAATGTCTTGTTCAGTCCAAGAATGGAAGCATCGAATATGAGACCTGGTCACAGCTACAGCTCTTGGCAGTGTTCCTGCCTGACCATCGCTACGGATTCGTCGGTGTAGCATTGCCATCTCAGGAGGGGCTGCAGTGGTACTTGCTGAGAATTTTTGGAGCTGGCAGGCTCCACAGGTTCTTTACCAGTTTCTTGCAAGACAATAACTAATAAGGTTTTGTGAGAGTACTGCTGCCTGAGTAAGTGACAAAGGTGAGATACTGATAAAGCCACCATGCTGAGGCCCAAGACTAATGTCTCTCTTCCTCCTCTATGAAGAAATACTTTCGGTTAGTTTTTGTAACAGAAACATTTGCAGCGTAGGAAATAAACTCTGCCTTTCTTATGGCTCTTTTATATCTTTAGCACGTCTTGCTGTGGTGGTGTGCACCTGAAGACAGTGATAATGGAACACCTGTTCAGGGGATCCTGCCATTAGTGCTTTCCTGTGAGCATGTCTAAGAATCTCAGCTCTCTGAGCTGGAAATCGGTGGCTCCTCTGCTCGCTAGACTGTTCTGTCTGGATGGGTATAAGTTACCAGCCTGAACTTTGGCTTGATTGCCTGCATCAGTACTTTTTTCAGCTCCTTGTGAGGGAATATCCAGTCTTTTATGAGAGTAATAAGCACTATACCATTGTATCTTACAGGCAGTACCTATGCTGCTGCTGTTCTGTTTGCTTAAATTCTGATAGTCCAGCGAGTTCATGCAGGCTGTTTAGAGGTTTAGTTTAGGTGTAGGTATCTAACAATATAATGCTTGTGTGTCAGTTGCGTCTTGCCTTTCATGGTAGGTTTTGACAGTAGGTTGTAACTCTGTTAATCTGAAAAATATGATGTAATGCGGAAAGGTAGACGTGGGATAGTTGTTTTGTCTCTGTTTCTAGTACCTAATAACTTTCTTTTTTGTCTAGGGGGAAGCTGGGCCGGTATCCTCCATGGCCAGGAAAGGTGAGGGGTTTTTTGTTTTGTTTGTTTTTCCTTGTTGTTGCTTTCTTAGGTTTTGTTTATTTGTTTTTGCTTTTTCTTTCTGCACAGAGAAAGCTTTGACTGAAAGCATTTCAGTTAAAAATTAATATTTTGGGCGGGGTGTTGGATTTTTTTTTTAAATACATACCCCACAGATCTAAACTGTGAATCATTTTAGGGCTTTATTTGATCTAGAAGTTCTGCCTGTAACTAACAGCTGTTAGTTAGATGGCATGAAAAGCAGGAGAGCATGGTTCATCCAGGTCTGGAACTGATAGTGTTTCCCAGATTTAGTTATTTAATCCCTATCGCTTACTGCAAGACAGGTTTCTTTCCTCCTATAGTAAATTGGTTAAATGCACTGTGTTAAATAATAAAAAGAAAGAGTCTGGCTTCTCAAGATACTGCTTTAGAGCTATGGGTTGAGTAGTGGTTTTTTGAGTAGGTTTTTTTTTTTTTCTGGGGGTAGGGAGTAGTGAAACTTTCTCTTCTTGTTTTGTTGTTTTTTTCTGATGAAAGGCCACAAAGATTTACAAAACCCCGTTGAATTATGTGTGGCATTTTATTATAGAAAATTCTCTGAAAGAACTTTGTTTTTATTTTTGGTGTAGGTATGAGGACTAAGCATGCTGAGATAACAGCATGCAGCAGGAACACTGTTGTCACTGTGGCTGACTACCGTAAACGTTTGGTTTCGCTCTGGTTATTGGATCACATTAAGTCCAGGCTCCCCTGCAGTCTTTCAGGTGTCACCTGTGTGACTGAGTGACAGCTTTTCTCTTTATCAATATTTTAAACTTCATAAGCAATCTATTCTGGGAGTGAAGACAAAGCTTTAAACGTAAATTTTAAAAGTTACGTAAGTGGAACAGACTTTTATTAATGCTATGTGGCTTTCTAAATTTTAAAAAAGATTGCTAGCTTATCTGTTGGGGATAGGGAGAAGAAAACCTCAATAAGAATGTAGTGATGTATCAATGGAGTTTGGGTACTTTTTCAGTCTGCTGCAGCATACCCATATCTAAGGAAATACCTGGGTTACACACGTACTTGAAAGACTTCTAACAGATTCAAATTCTCTTCCTAGTCAGATTAAAAAAAAAAATAAAATCTACCATAGCTGTAACATATGACAGTAAAATTGGACAGTATAAATTTTCATTATGTGCTTTTTAACTTTTATTTCTAATCACTTTCAGATTGTTAATCCACCTAAAGATCTGAAGAAACCTCGTGGAAAAAAGTGCTTCTTTGTGAAGTTTTTTGGAACAGAAGATCAGTATGTACCTGCTTGTTTTCATCTGGTGAAAATATTGTGCCATATAATATGGATCTTTTGTGGAAGAAATATTTACTAACACCTTGCAGTGTAGCTTTGCAAAGGGTTGTCTGTGATCGACATGCAAAAAAATTGAACTATTATTGCATATTATAGCTGCTCATGTGGGTGTATCAGTACTGTAAAGCTTATGTACTCAATCATGTTAGGATTTTAGTTGCCGCTATGCAGGAAAGTTCTTGATAGCTTGCAATTTTTTTGGGAGTAGGTGTGATGTGGCTGGGTTAGATTTTAGCATGTAACCATGTATGAGAAAGGTACAGCGAAGAGTATGCATTTGTTTTTCTGCCAGAAGAAAAAAAAACAGCTATAAATTTGCCATTTGTAAAAGAATGTCCTGTCATACATGGTGACTGAAAACATTATTGCTGTGCTTTGGGAAGACTTTACAGAATGGAAAAGGCAAACTGTTGTAGACTACCTTTTTGCAAGGCAGAATTTATTGATTCCAAACCACGTGTACAAAATCATAGTTGTCTTGGACTTAAATACTTACAAACTGGAAAAAAACCCCAAAACCTGAGAATTTGGGTATTTCATGAAACTGAAAATTACTTTGCTATTTTTTCAGTTTTTCCCTTTATTTTCTATTTTGCATTAAGTCATGCAATACAGGATAAAATTACAAATATCTGCAGAAGACTAGAAAACACTTTACTGTTTGGGAAAAAGGTAACAAGAATGGAGACCCTTTAAGGGATGTTTCTCAAAGGAATTATTTTCAACTGCTAAATTATTTTTGCTCAATATTTAAAAATCATTTTCCATTAAGAACTGAGGTCTAAACTTCATGGAGTAGAAATGGATGCTGCATACTAAGGGGAGAGTTTGTTGGATCTCTAGTGTAAGGCAGGTGAAGGTTGATTTGAGGGCAGAGAGAATTTTGTGGTGGTGGTGTTAAGCCTGGTTATTTGAGCTAATCAAGTTCTAAAAGTTGAGGAGATTGGCTATTTCTGTCCCGATTGTTCTCAATTCCTGTATTTCACTTTCTTGAATTGAATGCAGAGATGTTTTGTATTAAGACAAGTTTGGAAAAAGTGGTCCTATTTCTGGGGTACTGTAGCTGAGTACAGTTAGCATGAGCAACATGATTGCAAATGAAGAGTTCAGAGCTGCAAAAAAAAAAAAGTGATTTTTTTTTTTTTTTTGTTGTTGTTGTTCACGATTCTAGAGCTCTGGCTAGGGAAAGTCCAGTCGTCTGGCACAGTAACGTAGTGTGGTTGTTGTTGTGTGTTGTCTGAATGTAATCATTTCCTGATAGGTAATCATGATTTAGAAATTTGCTCGCTTTGACTGGCATATCCTACCTGAAAATTGAATAGAAATAAATGCAGTTCCTTTTGTTCTTCTTTTAAAATAATATTCATAGACAGAAGAGAGAGAAGCTTGTGTGCCTGTTCTGTCTTGACTTGGAACTTTAAGAGAGCTTGTTGGTTAGAACTGTGCTGTTCTAACCAGTGTGCTGCTTGAGAAAATCCTTATCTTTGAGCATAATCAATGAACCAAATCAAGAAAACCTTAAATTATTTCTGTTAAAATGTGAGCACAAAGAGAGAATCCCTTTGCTTGTTTTGTGCAAGTAAACTAATGTGTTTTGCAAATACTTTTTTCTAAGTGTGTATAAACAGTAAGTGGAAATACGTAACTGACAAAATGTCACTACTCTACATAATAAACAGCATGATGAATAGGAGGATGCAAAGCTCCATCACTGGCTGTAGTCTGTGGTGTGATGAGTACACTGACTTATACTGGCATTCTAGTGCACGTTGCTTCTGTTTTCTAGCACTTCGCTCTTTCTGCCACTTTGAAGTTTGTAAGGTGACAGTACTGTATCACTGATCCATTTTTAGAGCTGTTCTCTTATTGCCTTACTCTGTTGAAGTTTAACAGGTGAGGATCTGGATAGAATCATAGTATGGTTTAGGTTGGAAGGGACCTTAAAGATCATCCAGTTCCACCCCCCTGCCCTGGGCAGGGACACCTCCCACTAGACCACGTTGCTCCAAGCTCCGTCCAACCTGGCCTTGAACACCTCCAAGGATGGGGCCTCCGCAACCTCTCTGGGCAACCTGTTCTACTGTCTTACTGCCTTTGTAGTGAAAAATTTGTTCCTAATATCTGTTCTAAATCTCCTCTCTTTCAGTTTTAAATCGTTCCCCCTTGTACTATGGCTCCACTCCTTAATCAAGAGTCCCTCCCCAGCTTTTCTGTAGCCACTGTAGGGACTGGAAGGGGCTCTAAAGTCTCCCTGGAGCCTTCTGTTGTCCAGGCTGAACACCCCCAACTCTTTCAGCGTGTCCTCACAGCAGAGGTGCTCCAGCCCTCTGATCATCTTCATGGCCTCCTCTGGACCTGCTCTGAAAAGGTCCACATCTGTCTTGTGCTGAGGACTCCAATGCTGGAGGCAGCACTGCAGATAGGGTCTCCCCAGAGTGGAGCAGAGGGGCAGAATCCCCTTCCTTGCCCTGCTGGCCACAGGTCCAGTGTGTGTAAGGTGAAGGTGATGCTAGTTGCTGAGTAGAATCCCTCTCGCAGATCTCTGAGGGTGATGGGTAGGCAATCTCAGACCTGAGAGTCCTATTTTCTTATGAGGATTCCCAGGTTACTGCTGTGGCCAGACATGCCACCATTTCAGGCTAGTTAAAAATTATTTCCTCCTGACTTATGTGGCTCCAATTTGCCATACCAAAGATTAAGGAGAAAGCTGCTTAGAAGTAAGAACTGCTGTGCGTGCATCTGAGTGGAGTGGACGAGTGAATAAAAACATATTGATGAGTTTGGAAGCGGTTTTGGTGTAGTGTGTGGATCACTTTTGGTAATTTGTGAAATCCTGAATAGCTTAGGATATAGCACAGAAGAAAATGCATTTTGGTTTACCTGTGAATTGAATACTAATACTTACTCGCCCACTGTGATGCTGCAGTGACTAAGGAAATACATTAACTGAAAGGCTGTGAGTAGTTTTCGCTAAAGACATGAAAGTGATAGGGTGAGTGCATTCAGACTGTGCTCTAAGACCCGGCTTTTGATGAAGTTTTTGCTGAGCTCTATGCTCCTTATGTATATTGTGTTGGTAGAGATAGTTGCTTCTGTCATTTTCGAAGTAATAGGTTTTGTGGAAGATAAGGATTCTCTACCCATGGAAGAATTATTTGCTGATCTGTTTAAACTGTGGAGTACACCTGTACTTTACCACAGTGAAAGCCGCCTTGGTGTTCATAGTAGTAATATAATATACTTGTCCTATTCTAAGTGATTGCCTTAATTGTGATGCACATGCTCATGTAATGTCTCTTAATAACTTGTTCTCCAAATTGATAAGGAGATTTTTCTTGTCTGCCTAGGAGTTCTTTTTCTGAGTGTCTATTATCAGAGTAAGTCACGTTAAAAGGATTCTTCATCTAAAATCAAGAAGAGTTGATGTTTCCTGCCCATGGACCTGGCAAGCATGTAACAACATCCAATTGTGATTTTAATTTAGTCTTTCTAAATAGCAGTGGAACTTTGACCTCTTATCTGTGTTTCTAACTGTGCTTTTCAGATAGTTTTTAAGATCCCCTTTTATTTCCCAAGCTACAGTCTTGTCATAGAAAGTCTTTGTAGATCGTAAAGTACAGCAGTGTAAGAACTTATACATTGCTTTATACATGCATTTATTGCTACAAGTCTGTCTTGGTGTGCTTCATTCAGTTCAAAATATTCTTACATTTCATGGGCTTCCTTGGGAATTCATGACATCGTCAAAACTAAAAAAAAAAATCAGTGCTTTGAAAGTATAATTCTACTGTGTTTCAAAGACGTACTAGGGAGAGTCTCCTGCAGTCATCACAGATGTGTGTACAAACACATTCACGGCCCATCTCATTCTCTTCCCCCCTTAGATGATCTTTCTGTAATAGCCAAATGGTCTTGCAAGTCATGTTTATTGAAGTTTTAATAGGAAGCTGGATCAGTCCATTCTTACTAGTAGCACCTTTTTGAAGCATCAGTACAAAACTAAATAGCCTCACTAAATGTGGTTGGGTCAAGGGGCACTTCCTGACTTGGATATTAAGGAAAAATTGGAGGAAGCTTGCAATCCAAGATAAGTATAATAGTCTGCAGCCTATTTCCATCAGGCACAGTGATTTTCACGAAGCACTTGTTGCCTTCCCCTCCCCCATATCCTGTTGGGATGCAAACACCTTCCCTCCTCTTCTGCCGCTGTTCTCCCTGGTTTTCAAGGAGAGAGGAATTTCTGGATGTAGTCTTTCTAAAATGTTCTTTGAGGTCCTGTCATTAGAAAATACTTGCTTAAAGTTTGCCAGGTGTGGAATGTGGTACTCTGGCAATCTGAGGAGCCAGAGGGTACAGGCTAGGCTGACAGAGAGGGTTAGCTTACACTGCTAGTGTTTCTCAGTTAGGCACATTATCCCATGCAGAGCTCTATGTTGCTGTAGCCAGACTGCTGTGTAGCAGAGCCAGCTGGAATGTTGTTAGACATCTCTGCAGTCAGAGTGCCGTAGCTGAAAATTACTGTAGTCAAAACTTTTCCACCTCTTGCTGATATCTTTGGATGTGTGAGTACTCTGCAAAATTTGTGTATTGCACAAATTTGAAAGATTTAATACTTAGAATTTCTTTCAGTATTGCCCTGCTGCTTATTTTCTTTTGCGAAGTATCCCCTCCTTTTAAGCTGCATCGATGTTTATTCTAATTTAGTTTAGTTTACATATCAGATTTTGGAGTCCAGCCATTTAAGTTGTTTTACTGATAAAAATTGAGGCATTCCCTTTAAACAGCAGGATACCCATCTTGATTTCTCTGTTGTGTGCTCACACACACTGGGCTTGAAAATAACTGAGTGGTTTTCTTTTCACTTTCAAAATTGATTGTGTTAACATTTAGTGTGGGCATCTAAACTGCCGCAGTGTAAAACTTTATGAATTTTTTTCCAGACTGTAGTAAGTAATAGAAATTCGGAGATACAGTGCCACTGTTTTGCATACCTAACTGTAAGGCTTGCAAAAAGTGAATATTTGTGGATATTCCTCCACTTCCATTTCTCCAATTCATCATTAGGAATTAATATCTTTAGACTGGAAGAGAGTGGCTAGAAAGTTGGGGGTTTTAAGGTCGTCTTGCCTGTGCTGAGCTTGTATCATGGGTTTGAATCTTGTATCTCTGGTTGCATCTCTTCTGTGCCACTTTTCCATGCAGCTCCTAGTCACATTCAAACTTATCTCTGCTGTATAAGCATTCTAAGTTTTCATTATTGTTCATGACTATAACATGGATTTTACATGAGTAGTGGTTTTATAAGTGTGATATTTTGGAGGGGATGAGGAAGGGTATGGAGAACTGAGCAGAGAAACCCATTAATAACTGATCTCTTTTACATCTTTTCACTTTTCATTTAGCCCATTCTTTACAGATACCAGATGACTCTATGAATATAATTTCATCTTAAATATGACATCTTCAGTAATGTAATGTCACTAATGCTTTTCTAGGGCATTAATTCACTGCCGAGTCAGGAGAGAAATGCTAGTTCCTTTTATATGTTGTATCCTAGAGA
This sequence comes from Charadrius vociferus, assembly GCF_000708025.1. Classification (NCBI taxonomy): domain Eukaryota; kingdom Metazoa; phylum Chordata; class Aves; order Charadriiformes; family Charadriidae; genus Charadrius; species Charadrius vociferus. Next base: position 1,102,160 of record NW_009648642.1, read on the forward strand.
CCTATTATCTAAATATTGGCCTTGATTGGCTTTGAGGTTATTGCTTAACAGAGAGAGATCTTGTGTATAAACATGAATTATTTGTTTGGTGGAAAGTTCTTTTGTTCAAGTGTTTGAAACATTGCATGCAAATGCCTTATAGACATATGGTGTCAAAAGACATATTTGTATCTTATAGCACGTTGTTCATATAGGTGACACACAAAGGATAAAGTAGAAAGGAAAAGACCGTGGTGCACCTTTTTTTTTTTTTTTTTTAATTTTTCTTTCTTTTTTAAATTTATTTTTAAACCTGATGCAGCATTTAAGACTGTTTTTTCACTTATTAGTTTGTCTCTGAGATCTCTAGCTCTTTGTTCTGGAGGATCACAAGTGCCAAGATGTACCTTCAAAGGCAGGAGCCAGAAAGCTTTGTGCTTCAGCCTTTATCCATACCAAAGGAAAAGTAATGAGAAAGGAAGCTAATGAACATGTGTAGTGAGGAGGGATAGGATGTGCAGAAACCTAAGAGAATGCCTTGATAGAGAAAAGTTCTTTTTATTGAGAAATTCAAATCTGGCAGTAACGTTTAACGTGCTTTATTATAATGTACTCCAAAATTTTGTTTCCTTTATATGGAAATGGAAAGGCTTTTCATGAGCTGATGTCTAGTAGCTAGGGATGCTTTGTCACTGAGTGTGACACAAAGGAGCTTTACGGTATAAGAGAATTCTAAGGTATGTTTCACTATAATATCTGGGCAGCTAGGAGGGAGTCTCTGAATAGCTGCTGTATGGCAGGCTCGAGTCTGAAAGTAATGATTTGACTCGTTATATTATGTGAAGTCAGTAATTATGAAGAAGATGTAAACTAAGCAAAAGGGTTCAGCTTTGTGTGCAAAGGAGTACTGAGTTCTGCTTCCACACTATGGTGGAATCATGATGGAGGCTATACTGGCAGAGTGTAAAGGACGCTAGCATTTTTTTTTGCAGTCAGTTCTAGCAGGAGGCCTCATCTCTCCCAAGTGTGACCCCAAAAGTTTCAGTCTACCTTAAGCAAGTTGATTCTAGACTACAAACAATGGCTAATGCCAGTGAAGAGAAAGATCACCATGAGGTTTTAAAGAAGTGGGCTTTACTACTATGTGGAGAGAGGACAAACAAGATACAGCAAAGCATTGTTATTATCTTCACCATTTGCACCTTTATGTTCAGTTTAGCTGTATGACCTGATGCTTACAGTGTCTGAAAAGGCAGCTATTAAGCCACTTCACTTGCTTGCAAGAGCTGGACTGCACGGGAGAATATTTAAAACCTGTAATCATGGCTAGTCAGTGTTTGTAACATAGAGATTTTTTGGGATCAGAGAAAATCAGTTTGGCTGTTTTTTAGTGTATGCTGGGCTGCTGTATGCTAAGAAGCTCTCTTGTCCATCCTAGCTCAGGAGAACCTTTTCTGAAACTCACACAGGTCTGTTTCCAGTAGGATGGAAATAGCTCTCTAATAGTGTGGCTGATAAGCCTGGGCTTGAATCTGGGGAGAGAGGAAGGTAGTCTAATCTCTGCAGGAGCCACAAGGAATGTTGAAAGCCAGGGCATTCCCCTATGTCACAGTGAAGGAGTGGTAGAAGAGCTTGTCAACCTGAAGGAAAATGTAGTTGTCACCCTGTACTTGACCACGTAACTATTTGGCAAATGTCAAGAATTCCTATGTAGCAGCAGTGGAAACAGGGAAGTAATCTGAGTTTCCTCACAGGACTGCAGTCAGGTTAATAATCTGCTACTGTACCAGTTTATCTTAAAATATCAACAGGGAAGAAAGTGGTTCTTTTTCTTCAAAAGTGAAAGAAAGTGTTGGTTTTGTGCAGAGTATCAAGGTACGCCAGAAACATGCTCAGCAGTAAGCTGTGGCAGTTGCACTCACTTTATTTGTGGTCAGCTTTGTTGTGAGATACATAATTCTGCATTTTTTCTGCAGTTTTTGCAGACACTTGTGTGTGCACAGTATGTTTGAACAAGGGATTGATTGCTTAGAATTGTTATGTGGCCTTAGCTTTCAACAACTTCTTGAGCAGATTCATATTATTGGCTACCTTATGTGGAGGCATGTGATTGTGGGTGTTCCTCCTGGTGATACAAGTGCAGTCACTAGGCTGCCTTTTATTCTAAACAAGTACCTGTGATCACATCCAAAAGCTGTCTTGCTGATAGAGAATATGAATAACGTTTAGGTTGGAGCACTGCTAGCATGAGAGAATACAAAGCTTGAGAGAGAAAACAAGTAAAAGTGCCAAAGAAAGTGAATGTAGAAACCACAGCCCTTCAGGTTGTAGAAAGCAAGTGAGTTCGTGCTGCTACTATCAGTTGCTCTGGAGAAAAAAGGTGTATCTGTGTGTTTCTAAAAGTGCAATGGTTGAGAAAGTTGCTGTTTGGAGAATATAACTGACTTTTTTTTGTTGTTGTTCTAGTGCTTGGATCAAAGTGGAGCAGCTGAAGCCTTATCACCCTCACAAAGAGGAAATGATAAAGATTAACAAGGGTAAGCGCTTCCAGCAAGCTGTGGATGCTGTAGAGGAGTTTCTTAGAAAAACCAAAGGCAAGGACCAGGTGAGTGGGTTCTTTTTTTACTGTGTCCATCAAAACAAGTCTTGGCATGAATGATGGTCAGATGCATTTTTATGGGAAAGGAGCTTGTTGCCTCTGGCAATTTGGGGGAGTTGTTTTCATTCCTTTGTTGCCTTTTTTTTTTTTTCCCCCCCTGTCCTCTCTTCTTCCCCATTCAGTCTTGTTTGGTGGGGAAAAAAGTGTTGTTAAACTGATAGAGAAACTGAAGAGGCTGATTGATCTGTTTATGATGATTTGATAAATCAGTTTTAAGTCTTGGGCTAGAATTTGATATCTACTAAACTTGTCTTTACTGTATTGAAAGTGCATATGTGTGCACGCACTCCCAGAAAATCTTCAAGTGGCCTGTTCTGTTACTCGCTTACTTAAACTGATGTGTTTTTGCAGGACAACTAACCAGGATCTTCACTCACTGACTTCAAAGGGCTAACAAATACCTAGTTTTCAAGTTACTGTGCTGCTGGTTTGCTTGGTAGTAGTCAGCACAGGGTCCTTCACATCCTTCGTTTTGCATGAAAATCATTCCAGCTCTTCTCTTCTTTCCTTACCATCTTCTATTCTGTAATCTCTCAGGCGTCTTCCCATAACTCCAATGAAGAGAAGAACCGGCGTAATTCCAGTGAAGAAAGAGGCAAGCAATCTGCTGGTGAAGAGAAACGCAAAGCCAGTTTGTCTGAAGGGAAGTTGAAGAAGGGCACAGGGGAAGGAAAAAAGAGGGTCTCTTCTCTATCGTCAGAGAGAGGATCAAAATCACCTTTGAAAAGAGCCCAGGATCAGAGTCCCCGAAAGCGGGGGCGTCCACCCAAGGATGAGAAGGTTTGTGTTGTGCATGTCCGCCAGTGCCCTGTGGACTTTGCGGATGGACTCTAGGGTTGACTGGCACCTCGACTAACAACAGGCCAGCAGGAAGAGTCAGTTCAGTATCAAGTTTATTTAAGCTGTTCCATGTTGCTACTTCTAGACCATTTGGCTGCCTGATACCTTTAGCAAGCATATTGTTGATTCTTCCTGTAATTTTTACCAGTTAGTTATTTTGAGTGTTTCTATTCATATCTTTGAGAGGGCTTTAAGAGCTGTATCATGAGACTCCACCTTTCATCTTGCCATCCCTCAAGTTCAGTTTATGGGGGAAGGATTAGTGAAGAGATATGGGTCTTCATCAAATTTCTGACTTCTCCCATCTCATCTGCTTTGTATGACGAAGTGATTAGTAATCACTCAGCTTCAGCCTCAGTACTTAGAGGGTGGGGTATTCTTAAGGGCTAGGGCTGAAAGAAGAAACTCTTGTAGCCTGGGGAATCCACCAGAAGAATTAATTGTATTCACTTCAGCTTTTATACTATAGGATATATTTCCATCCTCCATTATAAACGTCCAACCTTGGGGCATTATTATTTCATCCCCATTACTTCCCTGTTATTTCTGGATGTTGCGGCAGCAACGATAGCCACCGATGCTTTGTCTACCCTCATCTGGAGTTCCAGCCTTTTTATTTGTTGTGGAACTCACTGTTGTGGTCCAGATCTTCCTTTTCCAAATGGATAATTATTTCAGTGGATTATTACAATGCACGTGCTCCATTGGAGACTACACCTGAAGACCATTGGGAGAATTCAGCTGATAAACCATCCAGCAGCATGCTTGTTCACCTGTGCTTCAAAGGGATCACGTTATGCTCTGCTTCACAATCTTTGCTTTCAGTGCACTTCAGGATGCAAGTCAAGATGGTAGTCTTGGTCTCCAAAATTGTGAACAGATTGGCCTTCACTGCTCGAACAGCAGACTCTTTCTTGATGTAGTAAATGAAGCTGATCGTCTCAGATATTAGCTATGAAGGAAATACTGGCTTTTTTTTTTTTAGAGCCAGCTTCTGTTTAATCAGGCTGTACAATGAAGCCCATCAGTTTCTCCTTTTGGGGGAGAGTTGGAGGAGGAGAGGAATGGATGCGTATTTGTGAATTCTTACTAGTAATTACAGAACTTATGACTTGACTGACACAGGAAAACACTATACCGGCAACATACTTTTACCTTTCAAAGTGTCTTGCTATGAGCAGGTTGTATCTTCACATATTTCTGTTACAATAACCACTTTTTTTCCACTTGCAAAAATGCTTTTGTGTCTTTGAGCTAGATTGATTCCAAAATTGATCAAAACTAATGGCTGGGATGATGATGACACATGCATGATGATGATCATGCTGACACGTTGCATGTGCAGGTTTTACTGTATTAGGTACCTGAGGGCATCAGAGTGCTTTGAGTGAGTTAACTGTGGTAGTAGAAATTATTTTACTGGCAAATTGCAAGCAGATCAAAAACCAGCTGATCAAAAAGAGGGTTGCCAGCTATGTGATAAATGTCTGGCCACAGACTGTGAAAATAAGCAGGCTAATGTAGGAAAGTAGCCTTATAGCTTCTGGAAAGTAATGTACTAACAATTAAAGAAATTGCCATGAAAATGTAACAGTACTGCCTTAATACTGTTTTTCAGCCTGTGAAATAATTTTAAAATCTTGTTGTCTTCTTCCTGGTTCTCATAATTTCCCTGAATTCTTAGCCCTAGGGTAGAAAACATTTATGTTGCCATTATGAATTACTGCTGTGTTGGGATTTTGAGATTTTTGCCTCATCACAGTTGAAATTCTCGCTTTCCAAGTAATAAGGGTGCACAAAATTCAAGGAACCTGTTGTTGCTGAGGCGTGCTCTATCTAGCAATGCTCTGTAGGCATACATGATCATTCAGATACTCTCGTTTTTAAGCTTATATGCATGTTTTCAAAGGATCAACACGCCTTCATAGGTATCAGGGCAGGTTTCATCCACGCTTTACCAGTTGAAACAGCAGCATGGTCTCTAAGGAGAGAATTTTAGTGTGCAAGGCTCTCCCTAGACTGAAATGACAACTTAAGGTTCGAGGCTGATGTCTAAATTGTCCCTGCTAACAGATGAAGCAGTTGCATCAATCTGGGTTACCTCCAGGAATCTTGTTCTTGCCTGTTTTGCAAACAATGCTCTTCTCTTGTGCTTCTGCGTGGACACTACGGTATATTGTACATTTTCAGGAAGTCATTTTAGAAGGGAGATAATGTGATTCCATTTCTGAGGCTTCAGTTCAGGAAGATAACACATGCCATGCAGAATTCCTGCATATTCTCTTCATAAAGCATAAAGACCTATACGTCTATAGCATATGTCTGTGACCTATAGCATAAAGACCTATTTTAAACTATATATCCTGGGGAAATAAGAAAAATTCTAGTCTGCTCAATGTAAAAAAACCCGATGCATTAAGTATTGTCATGACATTACAAGTCAGGGCCTGTTGAGTGGGGCAGTCCACATACCAGTTTCTCTCTCATGGATTCTGCAAACCTGAGCAGATGTGACTATTGCTTTGCCTCATGCTTTGAAGGTTCTCCTGGTAACAGGTAGGCTACTTTTTTATGACAGATGAGGATTAGAAGAGTTCAGACCTCTGACTTTGGTGATGTTCTTCACCCATTTGTTTAGCTGTTTGCATCCACCAGAGGAAAATGCTGGATCAAATGTGTGTGTTTGCTTCTGCTCATTGCACAGTGACACCAGTGCAGTGATTCCCCTTACATAAGAAGAACGGATTCTCCAGAAGCCATAACTGTGGTTGAATTCCTTCGTTGGCAGTTCATGTTTTCTTCACCTCACCTGTGTTGATAATCCACCATGTGTTTAAATATGAACTCCTCGTGGAAAGGCATGTGAAATGGAAGGCATTTGTAATGCTTTTCAGAACTCTGTATGTGTGCTCATATGATCGACGTGCTGTGGCCAGCCACTGAGACAGGTTGTAAGCTCTTTCTGATCCTCCTTCTGTCTCCTCAGGACCTCACAATTCCAGAGTCAAGCACAGTGAAGAGAGTGATGACTGGAACAGTGGCTGGATTTAAATGGCCGCCAAGCGTCAGTGAGGTGAGAAACTCCACAACATATGAAATCTAGGAACTGAGTTTGTGGAAGCAAATCTAGCGCCTTTTGTCTGGGCAATATCTTCTCTTCCTCCTGCAGAAACAAAATAAGATGCTCTTGTGCAGTCAATCTGTAGTGTAACAATACTCTGGGCAATTAAGAAGTTTGCTGGGAAGTGAGATTTCAGTCTTTGTGGAACCATTTGCAGATTCACACTTAACTTGGTGCACTAATCTTTGCACTTCTTGTTTCAAAAGTATTTCTGAGACTGGCTTCCCAAAACCAGAGGAGATGATGTGGATAGTCTGTCCCTGTCTGGATACTGTCATATGGGGTTGTCTCATTTGATTTCCATCCTAAGCAGCTTTTGGAAACCTTTCATTTTTGTGCATAAATCAGCAAGGTGAGATACCTGGGCCTACAGGTTGCTGTTAATATGGGTTTGCCTAGCATGTGACAGTACCAAGTGGAATCTCCAGCCAATTCCCAGAATACTGTTTTAAGGAGTTCTTGGAAGCTGGAAAATAAGTGTTTTTGTTCCCTTGGGAAGACGAGGAAGCGGGATATGAGATCTCTTCCTCTCATGTTAATCTTCCTCATAATCTTCTTTAGTTTTCCTATAGATGTCCAAAAATGAGGAATTTGACTTGTATAGTTATGGCTTTGAGAATGAAACATAATGTAAACTGCTTGATTGAAACAGGCTGCTTGATAGAGCAGATGCATTTTATATTTTGCACCTTAAGCTATTGTTCTCATGCAGCTTGGGAGAACAAGGGCATTGTGCGTGGTTGATCAGTGACTCTGTGTTTGTGAGCCTGTATTTTCTCTCTTTGTAGCCTGTGAAGGACAGTGATCC
>NW_009648642.1:1109588-1121246 GCF_000708025.1 Charadrius vociferus
CGTTCTGCTGGTCTGTCTAACTTGGCATCCTGCCCTTTGCAGGGGCTAAGTTCAAGGAGTATGCGTAAAGAGGTCTGAAATTCTGTTCTTTGGGGACTAGCAGCAATTAGATTCTCACGTGCAGTCTTGTAGTTCAGTTACTTCTCAACCTTAAAGTTTAGAATGATTTAGCATTGAGTACAGTGAATAGTTTAAGTAATTAAAGATTATCTAGCACCAGGATTTGACAGATCTGTTGTAGTAAATTCTGTAGATTGAACACTGAGGGGTAGGAAAAGCTGTTTTTCTGTTTAAAAACCCTGTTGTTTCATTGTCTTTGGTTGTCCTACCGGTTCCTTCATCTGGATGAACTTGTCAATTAACTGAATGTGGCAGCAGAATTTCCAGGACCAGAAAAGCTCCATGTAAAATACAGCCAATTTATCTCCTGAGAGTCAGAAGCCTTGCAGGATTTTATCTTCGACAGTGAATATCAGGAGGAAAAGGGAAGATCAAATTAAATGAAAAAGGATTTATATCTCGCTGAGGATCTGGGCAGAGCCAGAAGAGCTGCTAACGGTTTTAATCTAGACAAGCTCACAATAAGCAGCATGAGAAGGAGCAGCCTTCACCTTAACGTTTGTGGAAAGCAACATGCCTTCTCATTTTAACAAGAAGGTTTTGCTTCCACAGCTGCATTGACATACTGAGCATAGATATGAGGCAAGGTGCTCTACGGCAGGCTTGAAAGATCTCTGTTTTCTTTGGGCTGAATGTGAGAGTAGGGATGCCCTGGATTCTTGCCTCTAGAGGAGCCTGTCATATAAACTACAGAAAGGAGTTTGCGGTACCTGTGTCAGAAGATAGGCTGAATTGCTAGGCAGGGTGGGAAAGGAAGAGCTTAGTATGTTGCATAAGGTTTTGTTTTTATTTTCTCCCATTGGTGGAAGCCTGAGAGCTTTCCTGCGTTGCAGATGGTGGTGGGTGGGTGAGCTGCCTGTTTCTGTTTCACAAGAACATGGTCTGTTTGCTCAGGAGAGCAAATGAACACTGTCCTTCCCCTGAATGCTTTGTCTTCTGTGTACAGCCAGCTGTCTGCTATCAAGCCATCACAAAGAAGCTGAAGGTTTGTGAAGAGGTAAGGCAAATCTTGATTTTTATGGATTTTTCTTATTGTCATGAGGACTTGCAGTTCCTGCAGAGATGTGCACTCTATTTTTTTTTTTTTTCCCTTTTTACCCTCTTCCCCCTAGGAAACAGGATCCACCTCCATCCAGGCAGCAGACAGCACAGCAGTTAATGGCAGTATCACGCCTACAGACAAAAAGTAAGATCTCCAATGCGCTTCAGCCACTTCCCTTCCTTTTTCTCCTTCCCAGCTCATACATGCAGCCATTATCCAACTTGTCACTAAGAATAAATAAACCTAACGTTTCCCTCTAATTACAGATCTCCTCTGTCCTTGTGTGAAACACTGATTTGGGGAGCGGGGGGGGAGGGAGGGAGGCAGCCAGCTAAAAACAAACACGGACTGTACAGTAGAAAAATTCAGAATAAGGTCTGGCCTGGATACATTTGCAATTCAGGGCTTTTCTGCAGTTGCCCTTTTCTGCAGTTCCTGTAGGGCAGACTGCAGAACGTTAAGCATCAGTATTTCTGAATGCTGTATGAGGCAGAAAGATAAAAGGGTATCTTTCTCCAGTGGTGACTGACAGTTGAGTGGAGTTGTTTAATCTCTGTCCTGAGCATGTAGAAGACAAGAGGAAGAGGGAGGTGTGTTCTTCCAGCGCAAGAGCTTTGCTGTGTAGCATGTGAGCTTTCTGGTTTCACCTAACATCCCCTTTCTGCTTTTGAGAGTGAGAGAAGCCTAACTTGCGCTTCCTGTTTCACTCAGTAACTTCCGCTCTGTTCAAATTGAGTTCAGACCACAGCTTGCCGTTTGCTGTTGGGGTTGTTCTCATGGGATGTCGGTTCTCAGCTGTACTCCAGGGGAACCAAAATAACAATGAAGCTGTTCAGGTAAAACAGTCTCTCAGGAAAGGGTGGGCTGGGAGAGAAAGAATATCTCCTCTGTTTTAGCGGCTTGAAAATAGATGCACCTTGTTTGGGCTGTTTAAGGAGCCTACAGTGACTTGCTCTGACCTGTCTAAATTAATTTGTTCTAACAAAAGGCGGCATGGCTAGAGTGCAGGTGGCTTGTGAAAGCCACAGCGCATCTCTAGTGTGGCTAATTCCAAAGAATTAACTGGGGAATTGCCAGGCAGATTTCATTGTGAAGTTATGTCAGGTGTGTAACTGAACACTTGAGAATCTCCTACTAGAATTTTGGTTTTGGTATGAAGCGAGCTGCATGATGTATAAAAGGATCCTTGCAGCAGTGCCTGCAAAGGAATTCCTGTTGCAGGTAACTGTAGGGTTGGAACTTGTTAGCGCATTTTCTTTTTATTGAAGGTGGGAGCAAAACTCTTGCCAGCTTTGAGGTTTGTGGGGGAAGAGGCACAGAGGGGAAGGTAGCTGGTATCTGGGACTATTGTATTGTCACTCAGGGTGACCTGTACAGGCCTGTTAATTCCTTTCTGTGTCTGTCCAAAATTGCAGCTATAGAGCAGTTCTTTGGTCTGTCCATGATGCTTAGCCCAGTTGCTAAGCTTTATTTAGCTTTTAATAAAGCTTGCTGTGCTTTATTAAAATAAAGATTCTAATGTATCGTTCAATAATATAAGCAAGTCATCGTACATGTGACTTAGTTTAAAAATCAGAAGATTATTAGAGAAGCACCTGCTGGTCTCTGAATGTTCCCTTTACCTTCAGTAAGGCGAAGGCTGGCAACAGAAAGCACAAAAGCAGCAGTTTTAATAAAACAAACAAAACCCACAAACTAAAAGACCTAGACCACCCAAACCTTTAATTATTAGGTAGTCTTTTGAAGTAGACTAAAGACTTTCTTCAGGAAATTGTTAACGATGTTTAGCAAGCAAAATAAGTACCAACTTGCTTTTCAAGCTCAGTATCTAGCCATTCTAGCTGTGGCCACAGTGGAACGTGTTTGGTTTCGTTGTGGGTTTGGGATTTTTTTATTTTTTTTTTTTGCTGATGATGCTCCAGGGTTTGCTCATCATTGTTTCCAAGAGCATGAGAGGCTGACACCAATTGCTTTCTGTTGCATTAATGTTTATCTCTTCCTCTCAGGATAGGATTTCTGGGACTTGGCCTGATGGGAAGTGGCATTGTCTCCAACTTACTGAAGATGGGTCACACTGTCACTGTCTGGAACCGGACTGCTGAGAAGGTAGGCATGTGCTTAAGGTACAGGTGATACTTAACCTTTTCAAAACATGTAGTTACCACCCCTAGCTCTGGTAGGCCTGCAGTCACCAATTGGTGGTGCCTGGGAGAAGATGCCAAAGAAACACAAGTATGTGCTTGCCACCTTGTTCTATTATTATGGCTTGTTGGTGGCCACTTTTGACTAGATGAAGTTGTAGTCTGTCCTAGTATGGTCACTCTTATGTGAATGGTCCCCACCCCATTGCCATTTTGTATGAGATGAGAGTTGTCAGAAAAATTACAACCTTGCATACGTGTTGAGGAATGCAATGTAAAGCACTTCAGGAAACACTGCTGATGTAAATAGCCAAGACATTGTGTCATGGAGCAGGACAAAAAGACCAGGTGCTGGGGAGTTGATCCTACAAGTAGTGTGGTAAGATGCACTGCTTTACCACAGCTTGATCTGCACATCCATTATGCTGTTTATGTTGTGGTAACAAAGGTTCCGTTAAAAACCTGTTGTGTTATAAGACAGGATGAGTAGGGGTTTATAGATGTATTCAAAGTGAAAATGGAGCTTATATTACACTTACATTCTAACCAGCGTTATTCTTTGTAATGAAGGAGGAAAAATAGTTGACTGGAGGACATGGTATTCAGATAATATTGTGGAATATCAAAGTCAAGAAGGGCACTGTGGTTACTTTGTTAAAAGGGATTAAAAGATTTATTTACTTGTTTTAAGTGCAAAACATGGATGGTATGAGGGGATAGGGTAAGAAGGCGCTAAGATTTTTTTGAAGCAGCAGCCCATTTAAACATTTCAGTCTCAGCTGTGCATAATCCTGTTTACTGTCCAGTAACACCTTTTGCTATGTCTGTTTACCAGTTGTTTTTTTTCTCTCATCTCTCCTCCAATAGCCTCAACATTCAATCTCTTATAATTTCCCCTAAGCATTCTCTCTTCCTGTGTCTTTCTTTTGAAGTTCTTCACTTGGGGTTTCAGAAAAGCTGCGAAAGAGACCCCTTTGTGTGTTTGTGGGAAGAAACCAACAGAAGACAACCCAGTTGCTATGTAATTAATATGCCTGACTCCTTTTGTGTTGGGTCCAGCAGAAGAATTTGTTTCAGCAAAATGCTAGAGAACCTGTTTGCTCTGTACTTAATTTTTCTTACATTTGGATTTGTGACTTTTGCAGTGTGATTTGTTCATCCAGGAGGGGGCACGGCTTGGAAGAACCCCTGCTGAAGTTGTCTCCACCTGTGACATCACCTTTGCCTGTGTATCAGATCCAAAAGCAGCAAAGGATGTAAGGATTAGCTCTTTTTTTTTTTTTTTCCTCCACCAGCTTGACTACAAGATACAGTCACTGAATGCTAGTTCTGATTCCTACTAACCATGGTAGCCTGGGTCATTGTACACACTGGGCAGTGCAGCTATGTAAAAATAAGTGTCCCAACAAAAATACTTTTAAAAAATAATCCCTGGGGGGCTAGGTTTTGATATCCCTTTAGGAGTCTACCACTGCAGTGCCAGGCTCACTTGAACTGCTGTCCTGCAGGATTGGAGTTTCTTTGCAGACACCCTATTGCTTTACCGCCCTTCTGTTCTCCACAGCTGGTACTTGGTCCGAGTGGAGTGTTGCAGGGGATTCGCCCAGGGAAGTGTTACGTGGATATGTCCACCGTGGATGCAGATACAGTCACAGAGTTGGCTCAGGTAATCACATTGAACTGAGCTTCTAACACCTGTGATTCAGCAGCAGTACTGCAGTTCTTGTTGCTTCAGGCAGTAAGCTCTTCATAATAAAGATGCTTCTGAAGATTTTTCTGGCTTTTAGGAGACAGTCAAGTCACAGGCAAATAAGACAAAATAAACTGTCAAATCTTGACCAGCGAAGTTGGATTAGATGTTCCTGGTGATAACAGCGAAGCCTGTAGATTTGGCAGGGCTGTTAGCTGGCAGCAATGCAAACAGCCAGCCAAATTTTGATCCCTTAAGAAGTATTTATAGCCAGATTGGTATTCTGTAGCAAACTGGAGGAGAAAGCACTGTCTAGATTAATAATTGCCCTTAAATTGATTCAATGCATAATCTTCTTATTTCACATGTTCTAGTTGGGGGAAAAAGAATGCCTTCATGTTTTATTCTGTAGAAATATTATTACAGAGAGGATTTTTGTAGAAGTGTTCTAATTATTTCTGATGTGGTATCTTTGATTTCTTCTTTGGAATCTTGATTGTTATCCTCTGCCTTAAAGGCAGCGTGTGTTGTTACACAATGAAGGGGACCTTGTTTTGGTGACATATTGGTGATGCAGTAGTGTGTAACATGACTTTAGAGAATGAAGAGTTGTACATATTAGTAAACCTCTGGCTGAAGAGATCTGTCAAAGGCCTTTCCTCTTCGGGGAAAAAGGGAGAAATACCATAACAGTCAATCTCCTGAGGTTTCTACACCGCATATAGAACTTCAGCACTGGTTCCTTGGCTGTTACAGGGTGCCATGGCAAAAGCATGTAAATTGAGTTGCTTAAAACATGCACAGTAGTGATGGGTGCAGGAAAGTGTTGCTGGAGTGCATGGGCAACTTTTGGTCTCAAGTACACTTTGCAGGATGCAGAACGTCACATGTTAGTGCTTTCCTCTCCTGTTTGTACGTCTGAGCTATTTGTTCTGTTTTAACCTTCTGTCCTCAGGGACAGCAATGCCCTAAACAATGTTCTTGCTGTGCTGCCTACTCAGCATCAATGCATGCTGTTCATGCACAGCTAACCAGAGATGCTCTTTTTCCAGGTGATAGTGTCCCGGGGTGGTCGCTTTTTGGAAGCACCGGTCTCGGGAAATCAGCAGCTGTCTAATGATGGGATGCTTGTGATCCTGGCAGCTGGCGACAGGGGTTTATATGAGGACTGCAGTAGCTGTTTCCAAGCGATGGGGAAGACCTCTTTTTTTCTAGGTAATTGAAACACGGAGGGCCTGATAGCAATTTCTTAGTTAGTGCAAGGACTGGGAGTTCCAGTAAGGAGTCCGAGAGGCACCTGTGTCATCTGTTTCTTGTCTCCTTGGGCAGCATAGGAAACTGGCCTGCTCTTCTGGAACTTGGCTGATTTTGGAACCTCCAGCCTAAGTTTTCTTTTTTGAATACTGGCTCATTTTGGAGGATCCGTGATGCTTTTATTTTAAATCATACTTTGTTATGATTTCTCCCTTCCTTTGAGTGCTTGGAAAATGGGTAGGTTTTCTGAAGTCTTTCAGGGGAAGGGAGAGCTGCCAAGTGCTTGATACGAAGAGTCTAGTAGTGTTAATACTGTGTGGGATGGGGGAACAAGGCCGCTATATCTCTTCTGGAGGAATGCCCAATGATATGTCTTGCTCCCAGGTGAAGTAGGCAATGCTGCCAAGATGATGCTGATTGTGAACATGGTCCAAGGCAGCTTCATGGCAACGATAGCAGAAGGACTGACTTTGGCTCAAGTGACTGGCCAGTCCCAACAGACCCTTCTGGATATCCTCAATCAGGGACAACTTGCCAGCATCTTCCTGGACCAGAAGTGCCAAAGTAAAGTTCTCTTACATTGTTTTGTTATAGGACATTTGCCACAACCTAGCAGCTTTTCAGATAATGGCAGAAGGGAGAAAATAACTGTCCCATCTTCACCAGCCTGGGATTCTGGGTATTTTAAGCATTCTGTAAATGAAGCGCTGAGTTCCATTCCTTCCCCTTCATAGCCAGGGCTTGTGAGAATACACCCCAAGCTCTGCATTGTCTACAGCCTGCTTAGGACTTGAGTTGATAGTGAGGATTTCCTTGGGGCAGAGTAATAAGTGAAAGGGAGGGCAAGCTGCTTAGAAATCTGACCTCAGTTTTTGTCAGTGGGCAATAGTGACATTATCTGCTGTGGCTGGATGAAGATAGAGAGCAGAGAAGCAGAAGAGCTAAAAGCAGTGTTCCTGGCGATCAGCATGGGAAAGGGAAGTTTGGTGTTGAATTGCATGCCCTTGCAGTGTGGGCTTGATTTACTCTGGTCATGCTTATTTTTTGCATGCATTCCTCTCAACAGATATCTTGCAAGGAAACTTTAAACCTGATTTCTACCTGAAATACATACAGAAGGATCTTAGATTAGCTATTGCACTGGGCGATTCTGTCAACCACCCAACTCCCATGGCAGCTGCTGCCAATGAGGTAAGAGTTGTTCAGTGTTCAGATATGTGTTACTCAGCACTTCTTCAATAGAGCCATTTGTCAAGAAGAGACAAAAATCTTAAGAATTACATCATCCCTAAGACAAGGGAGCAGCAATGGAGGTATATTTTGACCAGGATGGAGTTGGATTTGTTTTGATTGTAGAAGCCCTTAAAATGTCACATCAGTAAACATAGATGGCCTCAACAAGACCTGGTGTGTTCTGATCTGCACTGCTCTAATTACTTGACATGCTGTGCAGTTCTCTGGTTTGCAGTGGTCAGCAAAATAATTTTTCTGCTGGGGAAAGGCTTCGCACAAGAGCAGGCACTGATACTTTTCTGATTTCTCTTCTCTAGGTCTATAAACGAGCAAAAGCATTGGACCAATCAGATAACGACATGTCTGCAGTGTACAGGGCCTACATCCACTAGGCTGCACCGTTCTTACTGTTAATACTATGATTATTGATTAATATTATTATGATACTGGGTTTTAACTCTGGACCAGTCCATCTCTGTCTCTCCATTTCCTTTTATACACAGACTTTGAGATCTGCCGCGGAGGCAGCTGCTGCGGTGAGCCTTCCCCTGGTGGCAGAAGGGGGGGAGGAGGGGGCTCAGATTGTTGCAGTCTAATTAGGAAAATCCATGCCATGCGCTGACAGTCATGGAACAGAACAGTGGCGGCTTGTTCAGAAGCTCTGAGGCAACTCTGCCAGAAATCTGCTGCTTGGCTGCTTTTATTTTCCTCTTTGTATGCTTGTCCAAGATGCTGTTTCTAATGATCCCTTTTCTCCTTTGCTGTGAAATAACGCGTGTGTTGGACTCTCTGCATCAAGGGGACAGGTGACATACATCCCATCTACCTGTGAATATCACTAAAGTCCTTGGTCCCAAGTAAGGTGAGGAGCATTCGTGTTAATGGGCCACTGTTAGAGAACAAAGCACCTCCCATGGAGGAGAATGGCAGTTCCAGCAGGTAATGGGGTTGCATGCAACACTGTCTTGATTCTGTTTCTTTGTAAACTTCCACCTCCCCAACACCCTGATGGAGGAATTTCTCATACTGTTAAGAAGAACAGATTGCATCCACGTCTTCCCCTGTACAGACAACTGTAGCTTAGGGAGCACAAACCTTACTGAAAATGAGAGAATGCCAGTGTAAACGAGCCTCCTAAAAGGCTAATCGCAGCCGCCCATCCCACAAACAGCATTGGAGATCAACACGTTTGCATAGAAAACTGCAAGAGAAACATACAGCCTAAAACTGGGCCAGAGGTATTTTTTGGGGGGAAGGGACAAACCTTAGGGTTGCTCCTGGCCTTAGCTTATGTTGCTTTACTTCTTGCTTCCCCCCCGAGTCAATAATTACAAAGATATCTTGGATTGTCGTGGTGTCACAAGCAGAGTGATGAGTCTGGAAGGGACGAGAAGAGTGATCGTAGAGCCAAGAGACTGAGAATCCTGAGCTCATTTCCACGCGCTCTCTCTGGCCTTTGCACAGTCATTATATCTCAGCCTGTTTGCCCATCTTTAAAGGTGGGTGATGATTACCTACCTCATGGGGATAGTTTGTGTACTGAGTAGTGATCTTTATGCCCGTCAGATTTTCCATACGTGTTCTTAGTGTTACTGCTCTAGGTACAACACCAACACAGCATGAGACATTTCCCTGTACCTGTGACTCTGCTTGTGGCCAGATACCAACTTCTAGAAAGACTAATAAATAAACCGGGAGGCTAAGATCGCTGCAGAGCTTCAGTCTTGAAATGTGAGACTAGAACTGCAGATGCCAAGGCTAGAGAGCAGAGATGCTGTCAGTGTTGATAGCAGAACAGCCCAGAGCCCAAAGGATGCCTGTCTAAAAATGCACAGTGTGTGGGGTTTTTTTAATTGTTCTCAGTATTAGCCTTTTAGGAGGGTTCTTGCATATTAGATTTGAGAGTTAGTAAAATGCCAGTAAGAAACTTTATTGGCTAAAATCACTTCTCAGTGGCACAATCTCCTCCCTTGGGTTGGGATTCTGAAAGGAAAGAAAGCAAATTCAAATGAGACCATGTTCCTTTAAATCCGTGAGGTCTGCCCTTCCCACCATCTTATTTTTCTAGGAACTTAAAGGCTGCGTAGGGAAATTTTCCTGTGGGTTAGGATTTCTTATCAATCCTGCTTTGGGCAGCAGGTGTGTATGGTTCAGGGGCACCTTATTAAGAAACAGAAAGTATCGGATACTCATTACAGATCGCGACATTTAACGCCTAATGCTATAAATGTTACTTTGTTGAATATTTTACCTCCTCTATTTGTGGGCTAATCTTGTGTTACGCATTATGTCCTGTGGTGAACATCTAGTAGTAGATGGGTTAGACATCGCTTTGCCCATTTGTCCGTGGTATACGTGAACAATACTAGTTACACATACATGTTCCTTTGGCAGCGCAACCATCATCCTGCACGTAGATACTCATATTAAAGGCACATATAGCTACCCAGAATAACCAGCCATTAGCCTGCTTTCGGCACGCTTGCGCTTCCCCCACCCAGAAGAACTAAGCTATCAGCATGAGAAGTCCCTTGGTTAAACACGCCACAGTTCAGAAATCACTTACATGAACGTGTACTGAGGGCACCTGGGGGACACTGTCGTTTTGGGGGGGCAGGAGATAAGACCACAGGTTTTATAGTGTAAGAAATCTTTTGGGAGAAAGAGGAAGGTACTGCCTCGGGTCCAGTTGAGGGTGGAACCATGCTGAGCTAGTGCCACAGCGTCCCTGACCTGTCCCTGCGCAGGTCTCTTGGGCCAGGGTCTGAGTAAAGGTCGTGGAGGATCTCCCTCTTCACTTTGTGGTGCCTCTGGGTAGAGTGAGAATAGGAAAGGAGCTTTCGAGTCCCGTGATGTGTATTTCATAATGAATTCAAAGAACCGTATTTGTGAGAGGGAGAACTCCCAGGCGTCTCACTGCTGCAGGTTTTGTTTTCCAGAAGTACTGTAGTTATCAAAGTGGAGATGGTTATTTATGGGGAGTGGCAGGCGCAGACTAGTTAAACACTGTAATTTATCCCGGGAAAGCCTGACAGCAGTGTTCTGGCAAGGTAGGTGGATGGCGAAGGGCTGGAGCGCAGGGTGCTCCCCAGCCAGCTGTACCATCACAGGTACGCCAGGGAGGAGCAGAAGGGGACCAAGAGCTCTGAAGTGGGTGCAAAGTGAGAGGAGGAGGGATGGAAATGGTGAAAACCAGTCTGTTTCAGAGGCCATTTGAGATTTGACTCGTGTTGGTCTCACTTGGATTCTTGAATTTATGTCTGTAGCCTCTGAACATGGATCTTCATTTGTTCCTAGGCCTGAGATTCGGGGGAAGGAAGGGAGGGGAAGCTGTGGATTGAGAGATGCTCTAATAAAACTGGCTAGTCAATGTTGTCTTAATATTGTTGACAATTCTGTAAAGTTCATTTTTATGAGGATTTCTGTTTTAGCAGTTTGGTTTTTTTGACTCCCTCCTTTTTAAAGAGAAAATGTGACACTTGTGAAAAGCTTGTAAGAAAAGCAGTTTCTTTTTTTCCTCGATGATAGATCCTATAGTTAATTAAGGTTGTGAATTTTTTTTTTGCCTTGTTTTTAATTAACGTTTGTCATTCAGAATAGGATGTGTGAAAATGTTTAAATGGCAAAACAATTTTTTTTTTGTGCAATTAACAAAGCTACTGGCAAAAAGAATAAAACCTTTCTTGGTAACACAGTGTTCTTGTGGCAGTTTCTAAAGTCTATCAAACCCCTATTGGGGCATTAAAGAAATACATGCATTCTTCAAAATGTTCAAAAATCAGGTTACTGCTTTTTTGACCATCCTGGTGGCGTTTGCCATCCAAAAGGGGTAACGTTCATGTACGGAGCCGTAAAGAGCGCGTACGGGTTAACGGTCTCAGGGCGCTGAAGTGAAAAGAGCTCCGTTTGGGCGCTGCGACGAGAAGCGGCGCAGAAGGGGCTGGCGCGCGGCGAGGGCCGTGGTGCCGCTGGCCCGGCCCCCTCTCCACGGGCGCCCCCCGGGGCCGGGCCTCGCTGCCGGGCGGGGTTCGGTTCCGTTCCGTTCCGTTCCGTTCCCGAACGGCGAGGCTTCCCCGGCTTCACCCGTTCTTGAGGACTGCTGCAGCCCGGGTTGCCGCCATTGCCCTATGCCGCCATTGCCCCGCCCGCCTGACGTCACGCCCTGGGCCACGGCCTTG
>NW_009648642.1:1121668-1139685 GCF_000708025.1 Charadrius vociferus
GGCCGCGGGCTCGGCCTTTAGCTGCTTGGTGGTGTGCGCGGCGGCGTGGGCCGTGCGAGGGCGGGCTGCCGTTGCCGCCGCTCCGGGCCTTGGCCGCTGTGGCCCTGAGGGGGGTCAGTGCCCTGTTCACGGTAAACGGTAACATGTGAGACGCGACCTTGATTTTTTTCATAGTCAGTCCAACACGCCGCTCGACGGAAGGGCAGCCCTAGCAAATGGCAGGCAGTCACGTCAAAGTGACCGGAGCGGCTGTGGTGGCTTGATAAAGGCAGGAAGGACACGGACCAACTGGCGTTGCAGACAGCTCTGGGGACATGAGCTGCAAGTAGTGGAAGCTTCCTATCTAGGGACGGGATTTGAGAGATGCAGCCGGGCTAGGTGGAAAGCCGCATGGGAAAACCATTTTTTTCTAAAATGGGTGTGATTGGGAATTGTATGACTAGCATTCCTCAAAAGTACAGGTGTGTAGTGTAGAGACACAGCGAATGAACTTGACTTAGTCTGAAATTAACACCGTGAGGGAAGATCTTTTGCTGCCACTAGGGGAATGAGAGACACCAATGATGGTTAGCAACCTGATGTAGTTGAAGATGTCCCTGCTCACTGCAGTGGGGTTGGGATAGGTGACCTTTAAAGGTCCCTTCCAGCCCAAACCATTCTATGATTTGAAGTAGAAACGTCTGCGTGGTGAGAGTGGGGCTGTGGGGGGCACTAAAGGCATCTGCTTTATCTACATGATTTTTGTTCCTTTGGGAACCTGGAGGAGAGTGAGTGTTACACAGAACAAAAGAGCAAAGGATCCAATGTGTCGATACAGCACCCAGAAACCCAAAACAGGATTAAATGGTGAAAGTCAGTGGATCTGCACTGGTTTGAACGATAATAGAGAATCCTACCTAGGTTTGTTGTATGTACCTGCTTTGGGTGAATGTTGAGAGAAAACCATCCTCATCCTACTCTTTGTTCAGATAACTCTTGCACAAGGTGAGGACACATCAGTGAGTAGTTATTTTGTGTTTCTCATGGTGAACAGGAACTGTCTGGCAGAGAAACCACAGGCTTAAGTTACTGAGTTGACCACACCTTTCCAATTTTTCTGTGGACAACCTGCTCAATTCATTCCCTTCCACGTGGAAAATTTCTTCTGTCTTATAAGGTAGCAAGTGTCAATCTCTTTGTCATAGAATCACAGAATGGTTTAGGTTGGAAGGGAGCTTGAAAATCATATAGTTCCAACACCCCTGCCATAGGCAGGGATACCTCCCACTAGACCAGGTTGCTCAACGCCCTGTCCAAACTGGCCTTGAACACCTCCAGGGATGGAGCTTCCACAAGTTCTCTGGGCAACCTGGGCCAGGGTCTCATCACCCTCAGAGTGAAAAATTTCTTCCTGATGTTTAATCTGAATTTCCCCTCTTCCAGTTTGAAGTCATTCCCCCTCGTCCTATCACTACATAACCCTTGTAAAAAGTCCTTGGTGCTTGGGATTGCTGTGACCCAAGTGCAGGACCTTGCACTTGGCCTGGTTGAACTTCATGAGGTTGGCATGGGCCCGCCTCTCCAGCCTGTCCAGGTCCCTCTAGGTGGCATCCCTCCCCTCCAGTGTGTCTGCTTCAGCAGACAGCTTGGTATCATCGACAAACTTGCTGAGGGTGCACTCGATCCCACTGTCCAGAAGTGGAATCTGTCCCACTGTCCCACCAACAAAGATCTTGAACAGCACTGGTCCCAGTACTGACCCCTGAGGAACACCACTCGTAACTGGTCTCCACTTGGACATTGAGCCGTTGACCACAACTTTTAGTGTGACTGTTGAGGCAGTTCTTTATCCACTGAGTGGTACATCTGTCGAATCCATATCTCTCCGATTTAGAGACCGGGATATTGCACAAGTCCAGGTAGATGACATCAGTTGCTCTTCCCTTGTCCACTACTGCTGTAACACCCTCGTAGAAGGCCACCAAATTTGTCAGGCATGACTTGCCCTTGCTGAAG
This sequence comes from Charadrius vociferus, assembly GCF_000708025.1. Taxonomy (NCBI): domain Eukaryota; kingdom Metazoa; phylum Chordata; class Aves; order Charadriiformes; family Charadriidae; genus Charadrius; species Charadrius vociferus. Next base: position 1,123,664 of record NW_009648642.1, read on the forward strand.
CCATGTTGGCTGCTACCAGTCACCTCCTTGTTTTCCTTGTGCCTTAGCAGAGTTTCCAGGAGGATCTGTTCCGTGATTGTGCTGGGCACAGAGGTGATACTGACTGGCTTGTAGTTCCCTGGGTCTTCCTTTTTTCCCTTTTTGAAAATAGAGGTTATGTTTCTTCTTTTCCAGTCAGTGGGAACTTCACCAGACTGTGAAGGCCAGTTCCTTCAGACTGAGGCAAAAAAGTCGTTGAGTACCTCAGCTTCGTCTCTGTCCTGGCTGACCAGCTCTTCTGTTTCCTTCCGGAGAAAAGTTGTTGTCAATAGAATCCAAGAACCTCCTGGATTGCCTATGCCCTGCTATATTACCCTTCCAACAGATGTCAGGGTGGTTGAAGTCACCCATGAGGACCAGGGCCTATGCTCCCTCCCTATCTGTCTGTGGAGTGCCTCATCCGCTTGGTCTTCCTGGTCAGGTGGTCTGTAGCAGACCGCCACTGTAATGTCCCCTGCTCCTGATTTCCTTTTAATCCTGACCCATAGACTCTCAGTCAACTCTTTATCCATCCCTAGGCCAAGCACCATGCACTCTGGCTGCTCATTAACATATAGGGCAACACTGCCTCCTTTTTTTTCCCTGCCTGTCTCTCCTGAAGAGTCTGTAACCTTCCATGCCAAAGCTCCAGTTGTAGGAGCCATCCCACCATGTTTCCATGATGCCAATGAGATTGTAGCCTTGGAGGTGTGCACATGTCTCCAGCCCCTCCTGTTTGTTCCCTATGTTGTGTGCATTTGCATAGAGGCATTTCAGCCCTGTCCTCATTGAGGCTGACTTGGCCAGAGCGGTGGGGTTGCAATTCCTTTGCGCTGCTCTCCAGGCAGCATTCCTTTGCTGTGTGTTAACAGTGCCCCTGTTGGCTCCCATTACCCCAGGAGCTCCTGGCTCATCTACACAGGACTTTAAGTGTGCTGCAGTGCAGCCAGCATATCTCGGAGCACACGGCTGCAGGCCCTTGCTAGGACCCTGTTCCTCTTTCTTTGGTGCATCGTCCCTGATCATATCCCCTTCCTGCATCGAGTCCAGTTAAAGCCCTGTCAATGAGCCCCACTAACTCTCAGGCAAAGACCCTTCTCCCCCTTTGAGTGAGACAAACCCCATTTGCTGCCAGCAGGCCTGGTGTTGTGCAGGCCATTCCATTGTCAGAAACCCCAAATTGTGGTGGTGACACCAGCCATGGAGCCACATATTAACAGACTGAACTTGTCTATGTCTTTCAACGTCATTGTACCCAGCCGGAAGTCGGGAAATAAAAATAACCTGTGCTCCGGGTTCCCATACTAGCTGTCCCAAGGCTCTGATACCTCTTTTAATCATCCTCACACCCCAATTTGCACTTTCATCGCCCCCGACATGGAACAGAAGCAGTGGGCAGTAACCTGAGGGCCACACCAGGCTAGGGGGTCTGCCCTACATATCGGACCCTCTGTTCCCCTCAGAACTGAGTCACCCACAACTATAACCCTCCTTTTCTTCCTCATAGAGGTGGTCATAAGAAGGGGAGTAGGCCTTTCTGGTGCTGGCAACTCCTTGGGTGTATTTGGACCATCAGGCTCATTGTCCTTTGGCTGGTCAGCCATGCCCAGGTCCTGGTACCTGTTGTACAGAGGCACCTGGGGAGGGCAGGTGGGCAAGGAGGGCGTTCGCCTACCACCCCTAGCACAGACTTACCTCCATTCACTGTTTTTTGGTAGGCCACTGCCTTTTGTGCCTTCGGCCCTGCAGGGCGAGGAGATGAGATCCCTCTGATCTTGTTTTATTTGTGGGGACTGGCCCAGTCTCTTTCAGGGAGCTCAAAGCACAAGGCCACCAGTCAATTTCTTTCTCGCACTCCCTGATACTCCTTAGTCTTTCCACTTCATCTCTGAGCTCTGCCACCAGGCTGAGCAGATCATGGACCTGCTCACACCTCACTCACCTGTCTTCACCACCACCGCTCGCTAGCCATGCGAGGCTGTGGCACTCCCTGTAGCCTGAGACCTGGACGCCTGCGTGCTTCCAAGGGAGCAACCTCTGTGTTGCTGTATCTACTCTGGCAAGTGCAGAGGATGTGGCTTTCTGCTGGGTAGAGACCATGGCTGAGCTCCTCTCACCAGGTGAACCCACCTCTGGAACTGGCAGCACCTTCAGTGCCCTTCCTGTGCGCCCTTCTGCACAAACTGCCATGCAAACTGCCACGCTATGCCATGGCTGACGCACCACGCTCTGTTTGCTCACTCTGGTCACAGCACTCCCTTGGGTTGCCTCTTATGGGAGTGAGGGAGGCACCGGTGCTCCTGGTCTTCCCCCTTCCATGTCAGCTGCCCTCCTGTGAGCTGCTGCCCCCCTGTGGGTCCCTGTGCCGCCCTGGTGCTTTCCTGTCTCAAAAAAGCTCAGAAGAAGCTCGGGAAGATCCCCTTTTTGCTGTGATCAGCCAGCTCCGCTGCAGAGGTGCCTGCACTGGAGCTGTTCATCTTGGAGAGTGACCCTTGTTAGCTTCTTTGCCCTTTGTCCCTTGCTTGCTTCTGTCCCCACTCCTCTGATGATCTTCTGCGTGGGGTCTTGTGGTTTAACAGGAATGGGTTGAGCATCTGCTTCATATGGGTTTCTCTGTAGGAGATGACTGATCAAGGCCTGAGGCAGTGTGTCATCAGATCTGAACTTGTTACTGAATTTGCTCAAATGGTTGGGAGTCCTCAGCTTTTCTCTCCCCCCCCCCCCCCCTTTTAAAAAAAATAGGTGCTTTATTTTTTGGCTACTGTTGCTTGGTAAGATGCTACTGGAGGGGAAGAGGAGTATTTTAGGTTTTTTACTTCGTTTCTCGCCATATAATTGGCAACAAATTTGTTTGCAAGTGGAGTCTGGTTTGCCTGTGAGGTTGATTGATAAGGGATCTCCCTGTCTTTATCTCTACCCAAGTATTTTTCATCTTATTTCCTTCCCCTGTCCTGTTGAGGAGGGGGAGTGGGAGAGGCTGGGTGGGTGTCTGGCGGCCCAGATTATGAAAAAAGCTGCCCCAGATTTTGAAGCAGCAGGATTTGTTCTTTGCTCTGAAATTCACATCTCGTGCTGCCTGTTCTTTCCTAATTCTGTGATTATTGGTACAGTTATTTGTATGAAGACTGCTTTGCTAAACAAAGTCAAAACAAGAATGAGGACAGTTCATTTGTCTGGGGTGGAAAAGGGGAGAGTAAGGCCTTTCAACAAATCAGGAAAAAATATTTTTTTTTTTTCCGTACTAGCATGCGATTTAAACAGCCTGGACATAGCAGCATACTTGGAACTTAAATAATGTTCATATGTGTCTTGAAGGATTTATTTCCAGTGTTTGACTTCTTATCTTTCCACAATGTAGGAAGAAGAATTTAAATGGCTTTTACAAGAAGAGGTCCATGCTGTTTTGAAACAACTGCAGGATATTTTGACGGTAAGGTTAATTTGCTTCATTTGTTTGTTGTGTTCTGAGTTTCTTTGCTCTCCCATGTGAGGAATGGTGGCAGATTTTCCCTGGAGGAAAAAATTCTTGGTATAGAGAGCACAGAAAGGTCCATTACGCATGTCCAGTACTGTTCCAAGTGTTTGCTTGCCCTCTGGTTTCGAGGACTCAGAATAAACCTGATTTCCCCTAGATTGCTCTGTTCTTGACCCTCTTTTCTGAGAGCTGTTTTGAAAAGGCACCCAGAGGCAGCCAGATCTATCTGCCAGGCATTCGCCTGAGATATGAATATTTTCTGGACCAGAGAGTCTGGATCTGCCTGTAACTCTGTCATGTGGTGGTGGAAATGAGCATGATAGCCTTTAGCTGACAAGCTGCTACTTGTGCAGTAATTAGTAGCATGCACTCTCCTCATTGAAAACCATCCTTCCCTTGATGCACCGTCTTCTCTGCCAGAACCTGCACCTTTCAGAGGCATGAAGTGTTTGGCTGAACCAGGCCTCAACTGGCCAGAGGGGATTGTGTGCATGAGAGGTCACTGCTCTCCTGCTTGGTTAGTTTTCAGCAGGCCCAGCCCCTTCACGCTGTGATGTTTTGGTCGGGGTTAGTGGGTGATGCAAGAGTAGGGGAAAAAATGTGGAGCTGAGGGGTGGGTGCTAGAGGAGGAGGGAGTGCCATAGTGCTGACCCAGGATGTGACTCAGTAGCAGGTGACAATAACCTGCAGTATCTGTATATATAGTATCTGTTTTGAAGAATTTGTCATAGTTTTAAGGCTGAAGTGTGATTAAAGGACAGGCACCATCCAGTATAACCGGTAAGGAGGGCTGGTTTTCACTCCAGACTTCCCACGCATGTAACGGGCTGGCGGCACTTGCGCTGTGCAGCCGGGGACTGACGAAGGGCAGTGCCATGGCACCCAAGGGCATGCATGGCCGGTCTGTGCCGAGTGCTGCTTCTGCTGTGGACAGCTTGGCCACCCTGCTGGGCACTGGCCTCCTTGCGTGGCTCCAGGGCATGGAGCTGGAGCACCTTTCACCATGAGCCACATGCACTCAGCCTTCTCCTGGGCTGTGCCTGTCCTGCAGGAGGATGAGGGAACATCCGTGTGCTTTGCTAGGTGGGTTGCAGGAGGCTTGCAAAGGTGACCACTCTGTGTTCAGCCACTTGCCAGCATCTGCATTTTTGCTTTTGCCTTGTCTTTGTTGCTGGCTTGTGGTGCGCTGGCCCCAGGTGGATGCCTCAGCACTCACGATGTCCTCTCTTGGGCAGGAGGCCTCTCATCGGTTTGCCCTGCCCGCCAGCGGCTCAGCAGGAGCTGTCAAGCAGGAGAACTTTGTGCTGACCACATCGGGGTAAGTTGCTGTGGTGGTCAGTGGGTTGCTGCTGCTCTGCCAGGCTGCTCTGGGGGGGCCGTGCCCCTGCTGCCGGCAGTGCCAGTGTTTGTGGCTGGGGGCTTCCCTCTGTAGCGAAGGGTGCTGTTCCCTGAGCGTCTGTGGCAATGGTCTCTACAGCACCCTCAGAGGGAAGGGGTTTTCTTTGACAAGAGATTTCACCTTAAAGAAAACAAATGAACAAACTCACGGCAGGGTAACGTAACAGTCTGTAGCCGTGTTCCGGGGGCTGCTGTAGCCAGATGTGTGCCATTTGCCACGGACACCTGTAATGTAGTCCTTGATTCCTGACTACACATTCGTGTAGTCACTGTGCTGCTGTCAGTGGTTTTGTCAAGGAGCATTTTTCTGATTCTGGGCGCAGGGAGTTACTGTTACAAGACATGAATTCTGCTCTTAACTCAATTTCTGACTCTGACTGCGGACAAATCCTTTGTCCTGATCTCCCTAAGACAGCCATAATAAATCTGCTTCACACAGAGCAAACTGAGACCTGTGCAGAAGGTGCTATAGAAGTGTAGTTCTTCTGAAGTAGCTGTCTATTTTTTGATCTTCAGTGTAGGCTTTGGTCTGAATAGCTGCACTCTGGCAGAGGTCACAAGCTTGTTGTGAAGTAGACTTTAGACCTTAGAAACAGCACAGTGAGTTTTTTATGGAATGATGCAGTGATTCTCTATTGGGTTTGAAAGTTGCATTCTTCAGATCTTAAAGTATTAAAGTTGATTCTAGTTTTCATTCATTGTTGTTGCAATGTGGGTCTTAAAAAGCGTCAATCTGAAGAGTGTCTGTCTAGTGTATTAAAATGTAAGGTACGGCTAAACTGAGTTCTTGAAGGCCCAGGTGCTTCAGTCTTCCCCCACTGTGTGTTGTAGGTGTGAGCCATCTTGCAGGACCCGTTAAAGGGTTTGGGGTGTGTTTTGTTTGGTTAGGGTTTTCTCTTGTTGCGGGGAGGGGCAGGGTGGGATTTGTAGCTTTCAGCTCCCATATGAACCACGTAGCACTCCAATGTCAGTAATTCATCTAATATCCTGTGTTTGTGCCTACTAGAGCTTTTGTAACAGCAACCAAATTGTTGATAGGTAATACAAGAAATAAGCATGGGATCAGAAATGAACGTAGTGTTTTAGGCAGGGCAGTTAGGGTGAGGTGGCTCATAAAGAATATGACAGCAACTGGCCGCAGGCCAAGAGCTGGGGACTTCAAAGTGTGCGTAGAGTTGATTCGCATCCCCCAGCTGACCCCTGAAAGGAGGAGAACTTGGTTAGCAACATGGGACAGGGAGCGGCAGTGTTAGGTTGGCAGTTTTGGTAGGTGTCTCTTGACTCCTGTGACTTGTGTTGCTCAGATCTTTCTTCTTATTCCAGCACAGACCAGGTGAAAGGTGTGCTGACACTGCAGGGAGACGCCTTGTGTCAAGCTGTGAGTAACTGCTGAGCTTCTTGCTTTGTACTACGGTCAAGGGGTGAGAGTCATCCTTATTACACTTTGATGACCTCAAGGGAGAGGTCATCCTAATTATGCTTATCCAGTGATCAGTAAGTATTCTTTGTCAGTCTTCCCTAATAGGCCTTAAATCCTTAATGTTTCAGCAACTGTTGAAATTTGTGAAGATCCAGCATCTAACACCCCCTCCGACACACACACTCTGTGGTGTGTGATGGAGTCAACTTTCATGTCGAGTTTCATGGGGATTCCTTTCTTTCACTGCCTTCTTGTGTAATATAAGATTTCCTTGGGGGCCTTCTGAGGTGAATTTGTGTGTCCTGCCAGGATCCAATTCACTGAATCCCTTTCAACTTACCCTTTGTATTAACATCTTCCTGTAGGAGGACTGAGGTCCTGGCCATGCCAGGACTGCTGAAAGCAGCTTGCCAAGATGGACTGGGAGACAGAATGGAGTGGGACTGACAGTCTCCGTGTTCTGCATATGGGGATTGCTTGCTCTCACCTGTTTGTTTCTTTCTTCAAGGATGTTAATCTGAAAATGCCTAGAAATAATCAGCTCCTGCACTTTGCGTTTCGGGAAGACAAGCAGTGGAAATTGCAGCAGGTACTGTCAACTTTAGATGCCTGCCTGTCTGTAGCATCTGTGCCCTCCAAGCAATAGCTGTAGACCCTTGCTTTCTGAGAGAGAAGGTTGTGTCCATCCCACACTAGTTCCAGTGGTAAAAGGTAAGGGAGGAAACAGATGCAATTAAATTCAGTTATGGTGCTAGGAGAGAGAGGTGGCTTCTGCTTGTTCCTGAAACACCAGCGAGCTGGAGGCTGCCTGCTTAGCAGTCATAATCCTTTAAAAGGAGTGCCTAGGGTGCCTGTGCAGTACTGGCCTTGTGTCTGCTTGTAAAACCCAGGCTAGCAGGGCAAAGAGCAACTTCAGAGTTTTGAGTGGCTTGTGCTCGTTCTCTTACGGAAGCATTTTTATGCTGAGAACAAATCTCACTGCATTGCGCTTTTGTAGCATAGCTGAGTTCCTTCAGTTAAGGAGTTAAAGGGATGTGGCTACTGGAACATTGAATCTCTTTCCCACCATTTTGCTGGGAAATACCTGATTTCAGGACTTTATCTGGTGCCTGATCTTGAAGACATAGTTTCGCACAGTTGTGGGAGACCTCGGCTGGTCCGAGGGATCAAAATACAAGTTTAACACTGACCCTGAACAGATACCCATGTACCCTTGAGGAGACAGAAGAATCCTGAGAAGATCCGAGCAAACAAGATAAGGGGTGGCAAACATCCTGGCTTTTCCCAGAGCATGAACAGTGCGTGATCAACAATTGTATTGGCTGAATGGTGTGTGATGTGAGAGTGGATTGGGCAAAAGTAGAATGTTAGAATATATGCACAGATAAGCAACCAGCTAAGAGGATATAAAAGAGCACTGCTTGTAAAATAAAGGAGGACGATTGCTGTAACTGGATATTTGAGTGTCGTGTCCGTCTCTACAACGACACCCAGTTACTTTGTCATAGCCGAGTACGTTGGAGAAAGATGTATTCCATGTGCTTGACTGTGCCATGTCACAGATTATCCTAGGTGATCAGTGCTTTTGGTCTTGAGTGCAGTTTCCAAGGGCTGCTTTTGCAGTGGAGTGAAAACTCTAACTGGTAACTTTGTAGAAATCTAGAAAATTGTGCACTTGAGATGTTAATGCCAAACTTGACTGAGTTAGTTTATGCCTCACGACCAGGCAAGGAAGTTTTTGTGATAATACTCAGCAGTGCATCCTATTTTGTGAGTATTTTATACTGCTGCTTGGTTGATAGGCTTCTGCCAGAAGGAAAACACCTTCCTTTGTTTTTTATGGAAAACACTTTATTTACTTGGAAGGGTTTTGTCTTCTGATGTTGTTCAGATATGGAATGTGAGTGCCTTAAGAACTCTGTGCAGAAGCATTTACAGTGATTATGTGGAGACCTTTGTCCTGTCTGAGTTAAAAATGAGCATCATGAAGTATTGTGAGTTTCTTCCCTTAGTGAGTGGTGCCAGGTGGGGTTTTGTTTTCTCTGTGCAAAGTCAAGTCATCGGTAATGAATTGTAATATTGGCACATTTTTGAGGAACACAAGTGCAGGCACACAAGTTTTGAGGAATTTGATTAGAAAACTGAGCAAAATCAAGGGGCAATAGGAATGAAGTTAATCCTTATGATAGCAGGATTGGCACTGCTGGGTTGGGTGGCACTACCAGGAGCCACTTAGCTTGCTCGAAAGCATCTGGGAGACGTAAAGGCTGGAGATGGTGATGTTTGGAGATGCCATATTCCAAGTACCTGCACAGTCTCTCTGCAGTCTGACAGTGGACTTTGTCATCTCTGTCTTCTCGGCAGCCTCCAGTGCCTCATGCTTTCTAGGAGCAAAGGTATTCTGTGATCCCTGAGCTCCAGATGAGAAGGAACCAGTGCCCAGATCTATGCCAGGGAGGCCTCTACAAGGCTGAGCTGGGATCTGGGGTTGCTGGGGAGCAGCGTAGTTGTATCAAACTGCAAATATCCCAAGCTCTGGTACCCATCTCCCAGCAGCCACCTCTCATACAGGCTTCCCTGCCAACCTTTTCCATTTATTGCACCCTCTGATTTACCCTTTTTTTCAATTTTCCTGCTGCTGCCTGGAACTGGACACCAGTCACTTTCTCCTAGGGCCATTTTCTTCTTCCTCTGTTTTGTCCTTGCTCTCATGAAAGCATTGAGATACACCTTGCTTTGATAATTGTCTCCTGGCTGCAAGTGGTCTTGCTTGAGAGGGACTTGAGCTAGCTGTGTCCTGAGTCTGGTCAAGATCTACACAAGCAGCATGATGGGAGCTTCTTGATGCTGGAGAGAACTCATAACCCCAACACTTATAGTTTAGAAGAGCTCTGGAATACTGCCAGAGATGCTATATTAGAAATCAACGTTTGCTGCTAATTGCTGCTATTGATGTAATTTACATCATCAGTTTTAGCTTTAATAGTTCCTAAGGAAGAAATCATTATTTGTGTTGCTAGACCTGATTGCCGTATATCATCAAGAGTGAGAATTCCTACCTGAACAGTCATGATCAGAGTCCTCCCAGAATGAGACTGCCTGATGTCACTGTTCCTTCAGGGCAGCAGCAATATTTTTACTGACACTCCAGGTTGTAGCTATCAGACTATTTTGCATCTCCAGTCCTAGAGTGAAGAACCCAATAACGCATCTGGGCAGCAGTGGCAGATTTGTGTTAGTGAGTGTCTGGTACTCAGAGAGAAATGGCCTTAATATTTGAGAAGTCACCATTTTCTTAGGGGCAATGAGACAATCAGGAAACCTCTACTCCCTACTATAGAGAGTGTTTCTTTAAAAGAGCTGCATTTGTACCTTTGCAGATCCAGGATGCTAGAAACCATGTTAACCAAGCCATTTACCTGCTTATGAACAGAGATGTAAACTACCAGTTCAAAACAGGCTCAGAGGTTCTCAAGGTGAGGAGAAAGCCTTCTCTACTTGGGTAGGAACATGCATTTTTCTTTCCTCCATTTGTTGTTTTAATAATGCTCATTATTCTTTTGAGTCTTTTACTGGAAATGGATTCCCCAGTTGTACCTGTATGTACCTGTGCCAAGAAGTATTCATGTGACCTCATATTTGATAGGAATCTAGACCAATTTAGCATCAGTAACAGGGCTGTACATCATGGTCAATGGTAATCTGAGCAGTTGGTGCTCTGTTGCACAGCAGTGATATTCTGGGAGCATCTCCCTTAATCTGTTTTGGATCATGTGGTTGCACAGCTTATGCTCTTTCCTGTCAGTCAGTGCTTTTGGGGAGAGAAGAAATGAGGCAGTCATCAGCAAACAAAAGATTAGGGTTAGTACTTGTGGTTCACTGACGATTTGAAAGTGACTTCTCACTTGGTAGTAGTAGCTGATGCGCTCTGATCCAGAGCAGCTGCTGCGTGGCAATAATGCCCAGCCTTCTGCTTGGAAATGCTCTCTGAAGGTACCAGCGTTTTGACTTACTCATTAGAATCCATCACAATATCAAACATGAGAAAGCTAAACCTTTTTAGTCTCCACATGGGCAAGGGCTCCTAATAGAAAGAAGCTAGGTAATAAAACTGTTTCCTTTTTACTTTTTGGGTGGAAGTAGGTGAGAGAAATTAGTCATAATGTAAAATGCTTTCATCTTAGCAGTCATGAGCTCTATTACAGACACATGTTGCTTCCCACTTTTTTTCTGGAAAAGGACATCTGCCTGAATGGAGCCTTTGAACTGTGGTTTCTGGCAGGGTTGTATTCAAGATGAGCTGGTTCTTTTCTCTAGTGCCCTAGCTCATAGATGGTTATGAACAGGGGGTCCTATTCAGCAGTTGTTGTACGCGTGATGTGGGAATGGGGAGAACTAGAACACAGCTTGTTTTTCCTTAATGCTTACTCTTCAGAAGAGCTAATGATGAGTTTGTCGATGTTTCTGTGGCATCAGTAATTGATCTCATGTTCTCTTCTTATTCTTCTAATGAATAGCTGTTCTCTCTTCAGTCCCTAGTATTAAACACTCCTGGCCTGTCTTACAAGTGTTTTTGATGGTGGTAACAGTTAAACTGCATTTATATGGGAGCCATCCCTTCCCATAAAGTCCCTGAATTCCTGGAAGGGTGAGGTGGGGCTGGTGCTATTGGTTGTTGTTGCTGTTATAACACTTGCAGAAGGCTGTAGGATTCTGCGGCACGCTATCCAGAGCTGTCCAGGGATCACCACTCAGCAGTGTACTGTACATTATCTTGCAGCTTATGGATGCTGTGATGTTACAGCTCTCAAGAGCTCGAAATCGGCTTACCACTCCAGCCACTCTGACTCTACCAGAGATTGCCTCCAGTGGTCTCACTGTAAGTATGTGGTGGTCTAGATCTCCATACTGTCTGGCAGCATACAGCGGTTAGAATATTGTGCTGCATCCTGGTGGAAGTGGATTGTGGAAGTGCTTCCTGAGGCAGAAAGAGAGAGCTGAAGTATGTGTAAACCCTGAGCGTTTTTGGTGCTGGGTATCTTCCTGTGGGAAAGCAGATGACTTGGGCCTGAGGACTCTGGTTCTCAGAGAGTAAGTTGTGTTCTTTGTCCAGGGATGATTTGCCCTTGTGAACACCACTCCATCCTCTTTTGTCACAATCATGCACACACCATTTGATCAAGTGCAGCAAGAGGAACAACCGTTGCCTTCAAGCTGCTCAGTCTTTGTTTCTTTCCTAATGTCCCTCTCACTATAGGGTAACGGTAGTATGGCTTAGGAAAAGGTAGTGATTTCCCAGCATTAGAAATAATGGTTCTTTCACTGACAAAGAAACTACTTATTTTCCCACCAGAAAATGTTCACCCCTGCTCTGCCTCCAGACATCCTTGTGAATTTCTATATTAACCTGAACAAGCTGTGCCTGACTGTCTACCAACTCCATGTGCTGCAGCCCAGCACAACCAAGGTGATGCCTACTATCTCCTGAGCCTTGTTTATTTGCCTCTCCCTACATCCCACCGTGAGGAGGAGATCATACTGCTACATGGTGCAATATTATATGTGTAAGATAATGCAGAAATGACTGTAATGGGTGTTAAGTGTCTGTGTTTAGATCTGCTGCAGACAGAACACTGCCTCTAAATCTTGTTTGCCCAGAAGAAAATACCAGTGCTCTGGAGAAAGCCAGTAACTATTTTTTGCCACGTAATGCTTCATTTTACAATATAGTTTGATAATTTTGTGTAATTTTGGAAGGGCATAATTGTATTAATCCAGTTTACATCAAAGTAGCAATTGGTTTTCTGAACGGAGTTTTGATGGATACTTTTCTGCTTCACCTGTTGCATTTGAGTCAGCTTGATGTCCTGTAAGAACAGAATTAAACTCTTAAGCTTTATGAAATGCAGTCCTTCTGTAAGGATATTTTTCCTAAAATCTATCTTTTGTTTTATTTCTGGATCTTCTTACCTTATTTTTGTGGAGCTAAATTTGACTCAGCCACTGCGTAGAATTTTTTTCATGAAGGAGCAGAAAGGGATCAAATGACATGGAGTCCATGTGAATGGAGTATTCAGGCAGACATGGTATAGGTATTTCTTGATGTTGGGCTACTGAAAGTGCAAACCTTAAACGTTCTCCTAAGTAGTTTGTTTACTGTGTCAAAATCCTAATGACCTTTTCCTTCTCCTCTAGAACTTCAAGCCTGCTGGAGGGTCCATTTTACACAACCCTGGAGCCATGTTGTAAGTACAGTCACAACAAGGGCTGTGTAATAGTTGTAGGAGTATGCTGAGGATGAGATCCAGATGTCTGTGCAGTTTTGATTATAGCATCTCTTAAGTGGAAAAGCTGGACTGAGTCACTTGCTGTGGCTGTGCCTGTGAATGCACAGATGCCCATAATCATGTTTCTTTAATGATTTGGTCATAAAGGCCCAAAGATGTGGCTTTTCAGGATACAGCCCACCCATACAGTGCCATGAGTTTGTCTAGAGATTGGAGTTGTCAACCAAAACTGAACATTAGCTTATTGGCATTGCCATCTGCATCTCCTGCCTTTGTGCCTCTCTGGAAAGTGGTAAAGTATCTACCTTAACCCTATTAGATTTAGCTTAACTCTAAATCTGGTCAGAGGTAGACTGAGAGTTTGCATTCTATAACTTTGCTAAGTGCTGTTTTAAATGTATTAGCAATCATAACAATCTCTTTTGTGAGAATGGAGGACATTTGAGGTTTGTGTTCTGTGCTGTTGTGTGTGGAGCTGTGCTCTTTTTTTTCCCCCACTCCAGTGAGTTTGGCAACCAGCGGTATGAAGTCAGCCATGTCCATAAAGTGGAATGTGTTGTCCCATGGTTAAATGATGCCCTTGTCTTCTTCACAGTTTCACTGCAGCTTTGCCAGCAACTGAAGGACAAGGTAATGGCCTTAGAGAGGGGCTTTGTTTTTAAGTCTGGATTTTGAGAGGGCCTCAGATCTCCTAAAAATCTGATGTGATGTTATTCTGTACAATTTACATACAAACTGAAAACAAGCAATGAGTCAATGGTCTGGAGCCAGGGAGCTGGCTGGCACTGCCTAGCAGACAGCCGTCTGGGATAAGTGTACTGTGGTAGATGTGTTTGCTCAACTAGTCACTAGATAGAGAGGAGCAGGTAGACACTTTTGTGTTCTCAGTCATGAGCTGGATGCGAGAAAATGCCAGGGTGCTGGAGAGGAGGCATGGAGACCTCAGCAAACCGTATTCCAGTAGACCAATGTTCAATTCCAGCTCTGCAGCTGACCTGGCCGCCACCTTGAGCAATTAACTTTGTGCTCCAAGCTTCTTCAGTGACAACGGCAGCAAATGTGCCCTTCTGCAGTGCAGTGCTGGAGTGTGCAGTGCAGTAAAGCTCAATTGTTACACACACATTATATGCTCTTTCTTCCCTGGCCCAAGGGATACAGGAACTTAACTGCTTTTCTTCTTGCTTTCCAGATCTCTGTTTTCTCCAGTTACTGGAACTACAGGCCATATTAATTCTCTGTGGAGTGTCCGAGCCCTTACAGCACTTCCAGTGTCTCCCTGTTTGTTTTCAACATGCCAGCTGAGTCCAGGTCAGCCTGAGGAATGCTGTGGTTCTCTTCCTTGTGGCCCTCCACATGGTAGGGTCAGTGTATCCAGAGACACAGCTTTAGTAGCCTTGTCTGGGACTGCTGCGTAAGCAAGGCACCAAGCAATGTTGTGTGATTGGCGAGAGCTTCCACCTGTCTTTGTTCGCATGTTGTGTTTGCTTACACTTTCCAAGCCTCTGATGAGTTACACTAGTAATGGGATGGGGAGCTGCGGACCACTCTCACTAACTGTATTTGCACACAGTACTGTAACTAACTGCTGGACTGTGAGCTGGCTGGAAAGGGATGAAGACAGAGTAATTTAATACACCACAAAAAGTGTAGGGCATGTTGCTCCTTGTAGTGAAATAGGTTGTTGTGATCTGGTCCAGCTGTGGTTATGACTAGCTCTGAGCTTCTCCCTCTCTTATCTGTTCTGTCCATGCCCATGTTACTGATTGCCCTTCAGAGTTATTCTTACTTGCTGCTGTTTGAACTCTTGAACTCTTTTTTTCTTTTTTTTCCCCTGGCATCAATGTGATAATATATATTTTTTTCCCTAAGCCCTAGTTGGACCAATTGGTTTTTTCCAGGTTTAGTATCTTGTTTTGACTGCCAGGCTTTGGAGCTGCCTCGGTACTTTGAGCACATCTGTGCAGTCTCACATCCTGTCATTAAACTCAAAGTGAGTACCACGTTGTTACTACAATTTGCTGCCTGCCTGTGGATGCTACAGTACGTAACTCGTCCCTCTAGCCATTGAGAACTGTGAAATAAAGATCCTCAACCTGCCATGCTCCTGTGGGCTGTCAGTGCTGAGAATGAAAGAGTATCAAAGATTATGTGCTCTCTTATAAGTGAGTGACTGTTCTTAGTTATGCATGCTGGATTACTGTTTGCCTTACTGGGATGACAGTAGTGGTCTCTGAGGGCAGAGCTGGTGAGCTCTTCGAAGGCTGGGCCTGGTTTGTGTAGCCTCAGCCCAGTGTTGTCTGACACCTGAGTACTACCTAAACTACCTCCAAACTTCCCTTGATGGTCACGTTTGGGAGAGGGTGTAGGTACTGAGACTGGATTGGGTTGGGTTGGCTCATGGAGCTGGCTGTCAAGTGATGAGGAAGCATCACCTGTCTTCTGCTTGCCTCCAGCTAACCCTGTCCAGCCTGTCATTCCAGTGGCTTTCCTCACTGGAATACCTTACCCAGGAGCCTAGATGTGTGCTGATGTGAAGATTGCAGGCTCACCGAGGTCCCTACAAAATGTCAGGGCCATTGGAGCCTATCTTGACAGCATGGTTGGAAAACACCATGATCCTGGTGTTTTCCAAGTGCTATCCAGGGTGCTGTGCTCAAAAGGAAGAGATCACAGAACCACAGAATGGTTGAGGTTGGAAGGGGACCTCTGGGTTCTATCTGGTCCAGTTCCCCTGCTCAAGCAGGGCCACCTAAACCTGGTCTCCCAGGACCATGTCCAGATGGCTTTTGAATAGTTCCAAGGATGGAGACTAGGGGTAGGCATGTTGCTTTGGTAATTTTTCTTTGCTGCATAGACCTCTGTTCTGGGCATGTGTGACCTACCTTGTTTGCGACCTCCCTTTCTGTCCCTTTGTGAGACCCTTGGGATCCTGCGTGGGTTGGTGCCAGCCAACCTTGTTACTGCTGCAGCCTCCTGCTCTGATGACTTGACGCTTGGTGCTGTGCTTGGTATAACACATGCTAATATTACAGGTTGCAGGCAGTAACAGAGCCTACAGTTGAGTATCAGGCTGTGACTGATAAATGTATTTGTTAGTAAGTAATGAAAGGCAGAAGGTAGAGAGGCCTGGATGGGCTGATGCAATAGCAGACTCATTACTGATTCCAGTCAATTAGCCTTATGACTAGCTGTGGTCATGACCCTGGGTATGCATTTACCAACACTTGCTCTGTTCCAGACTGTTCTCTGCTTAGAAAGTGATTGTGCATGTGTGGAACTGCTCACCGTTAACAGCTTCTTGGATGAGAGTATTTTTATAGTTAATAGACTCTCTGGAGCTGTCTGCGCTCTTCTTTAACCCTCCCCATTTGTGGAGGAGGCTCCTTTTTCAATTCACACTAGTGTGTGCAGTCCAATTAATGTT
>NW_009648642.1:1139714-1141994 GCF_000708025.1 Charadrius vociferus
CTTCTAATGAAAATAGTCTTCCTCAGTTCTGGAGGGCAGGAGTTTGCAAAATGGAATACCTGTCCTGATTCCAGCTCTGACACAGTGGCTGTGTCCTGAGGACTGCCAGGTGGCGGTGACGGCTGGTGCAGGACACTGCTTAGGTTGCTGTTACAGAAGAACAGGGTAACAGCAAGGCAGGTGGGATTCAACAGGAGAGGCTGTCTCAGAGCCCTGGGCTGGTACCCTGTGATTTGAAAGATAAAACAAGGGTCCACCAATGAAAAGACTTAACAGTCTCTTGTTTTCCCCACTAAAACTCTGAGCGCAGAACATCATACAAGGCCCTAAGAGCTCTGCTTTTGCAGCCCAGTGAGGTTGGTACTGGGATAGCTACTGGCAGCCCACCCCTCCCTTTGCAAACACAACTCAGCTGTGCTGTGGGCCAGAATCTTTGGCAAGTGCTTGGGAGCACGAGTTGTGTCTGAAGTTTGGGCTGCTCTGCAAGACTGCAAGGGCTTTTGATTGGTATGTGCACTGCTGAATGCTGCTGTGTGACTGGAGCAGAATGAAATAATCAGACTGTCTGCCTTTTCCTCGCCTGAGTTGTTTTTCTCTCTCTTTTTAGCTTCCTTTGGGGAAGCTATAGTTGTCATGAGCAAAACCTTTCCTGGTGGCACTTTTCTTGTCCCCTTTTGCCCAGGGAATCTCTCCTTAGTCTTCAGGGGATAGAGAGGTCTGCTGCTTAGATCCACTGGCTGCCTGCTTTTGATGGGTCTAACAGTTGCGTTGCTGCTGCCTGGATGCTGCTGGTTCTGGAACCGGAGGAGGCACTGATTCATGGGTCTCTGCTGCTGAGCTTCTATATATCTTTTGAAAAGGAATATGAGCTTCCTGAACTAAGATGGAGAAAGCACTTGCTGGGCAGCTTTCGACAGCAGCACTGCAGCAGGCTGATGACAGAGCAGAACCACAGACTAAGAAAGCAATGGAGAAAGTTTATTTTATGGCTGCCTCTAGTCTATCTCAATCTGAGCAGCTATTTCTGCAGTGTCCACAGAGTAGTGACAGACAGCGAGCAGAATCCCATGTAACATGGGATGCTTCCCAGCATCTCGGCACTGAGCAGACAAGTACGTCTCCTTGCTGAGCTCAGCTAAGGCTAAATGTTTGTAAAGATATAATATTTTTTTTCCTGGAGTTGGAGTTGAAAAGGGGACTAAACAGGAACTAAAAGGATTCCTAGAAGCTGTGGCTGTGCTTTGAAGCATCTTCAGAGCCCTGTGATGCCTCTTTTAATGGGTATTCACAGCCAGGGACAGTGCTATGCTTCACTTTCAGTCCTGCTGCAAATTAAGCCTGTAGTGGAAGGGCTGGAGCCCAAAACCCTGAAAAGAAGCATAGCTGGGCCTCCCATTCAGTTGCCTCACACGGGATTTTAGTGTGAGGATGCTCCACAGCATGTTTTGGTGATCAGCAAGTGTTGAGCTTGGAGAAAGGTTCCAGCCTCTAGGTGGAGAGGAACAATAGTTTCTCCTCCTTCTCCTTGCTCTCACTCCCTGGTGGTTCCCATGGCTGCTGGTTCTGCACGGGGAGCACCCGTTTTCCACTTTGGAGCTGAGGATGATCTATGGCTTGTAGCTGAAAAGTATGCCTTAAGATACTGTATCTTAGGGGAATTGTGGGGTGGACTGACTCAAGTGCCACCCCTTAGGATGGCATTGCAGGTACCATGCAAGGGGTTCACATTCATCCACGTACAGAGAATAAGAAGAACCATGGCTGAGGTTGTAGAGGAGGATGGAAGTGGCTGGGCAGTTCTTGGCACTCCAGGTGAAGATAGAGTCTGATTTTCAGGTGCAGCAGAGGGAAGATAGCAGGAAGAGTTGTTCTGTCCAGCCATGAGGTTGAGGTGGGTTTAGGGTGCCATTGCCAGCTTGTCTGTGTCCACTTTCCTTCTGGGAATCTAGTTGTTTTGGAAAGGGATGTGTCATTGTAAAGAAGAGGGGAGGGAGTTTGCACACGCATGCACACACAAATTAAAATAGTCTCCATGCTTTGTCTGTGCTCAAGCCCAGGTACCACTTCCCTCCCCCCCAACAGTGCAAAGGTCCTGGGCATGTCTGCCTGCTCAAGCACTTCCAGCCTGTTCTCTCTTCCGCATTCCCTTCCCTGTGTGAATGTCCCCCCTTGGTGGCTGGGCTGTGTTTCTCCTGAGACATGAGTGTGTCTCTGCAGAGGAGAGCAGTGTCTGTCCAGTGGTCTGCCTGCTTTCCTCCGCCACCCCCCCCCCTATAGCTC
>NW_009648642.1:1142021-1161845 GCF_000708025.1 Charadrius vociferus
CCCCCCCATTTTGACAAGTACCATAGATAGTGCAGGGTGGGCCTCTGCCTTGGGACCTCCTGTGTGTACCAGGTCATTCTTGGGTGAGCTTTTTTGAGTTTTATCACCTTGCGTTGTTTTGGGGAGTCACAATTGCAGCAGCAGTGGATAAGCACCAGAAGCAGCAGCAGAACCACGGTCCCTGGAGAAAAGTGAGCAGTTACGTCAGCCTCTACATCTCCCTGTTAGCACCCTGCGTTACAGCAAGTACCCTCTTAGTTGTCTGCCACCCTTTTTCCTCCTGTTAGCATTGTAGCACTGCGTGAAGTGCTGTATATCACACAGGGCATGGCAACCCCACGAACACCACCTGAGCCCAGGCTGATTGAATGGTGCTTGTGTTAGGCAAGGTGGCATGATTATGAAAGTGGTTTTGCAACCAGGGGAGGTTACCCAGGGAATGTTTCATCTGGGCCCCTGTGTCTTTGCTGCTTTTGCTGCCCTTGCCTGCTGAATGTAAATGGAATGGCCTCACTCTTGTGTTCTCCTCCAGGGCTGTGCTGCTGGGGGGCTGCATGAGTTGCTGGGATTTGGGCAGCTGCCTGCACAGCCCAGTACCCAGAGAAGCTGTCTGGCACATGCCTCATGCTGAGCTATGCACTCACCTACGAAGATGAAGAAGATGGCTAAGGCAGCCATGTCCCTCTCAGTCTCAAAGAACCTTTTTCTTGTCAGCCGGCTCAGGAAGTCGTGGATCTCATTTTCCAGGTCTGGGCTTTGGCTTGTTGTCTCCATTTCTTCTCAGAGCTTGTCCACGTGGTTGACCTATGGACCTGCTGGGCAGCAAGACAGCCCCTGCTGGCAGGGGGGACTGGAAGAGAAATGCAGCCAAGGGCTGCTGCTCCCTCATGGGAGGACACAGGCCATCGCCTGGCAACACCGTGATCCTTCTAACCCTGGTGGCGACCCTTGACTTAGGACTGACCTTGCAGGGTGGGGAACACTGTGCCCAGGCTAGAGCAGGAGCTTGGCAAGACAGCTTCTGTCTGGAAAAAGCTGCCCTCCTTTAATGCAACTGCTGTAGATGCGGGCTGTCGAGTCACCGTGGCACCCTGCTCTCCTCCGCAGGCCTGCTTGGCAGGGGGGAGAAGTGGGACCCAGCCTGCAGACCCGGGCGGGAGCATGGCAACGGGAAGGGTTTCCAGCTTTTTGGTATGCCAGGGCTGGCTCTGCTGCTGGAGGAATGGGTGGAGAAGGCAGCGAGGATGTACGGACCCCTGCGCCCATGGCTGCCAGGGCAGTGGGGCCCTGCCAGCAGGGAGGAGAGAGCAGGAGAGCGGGGCCTTGGCTCGGAGCGAGGGGTGGGCCATGTCTGGGGCACCTGGGAGGAGAAGAGAAGGTCCCAGGGCTGTGGCCAGGCCCTGCCATCCCTCCCAGCATCATGGTTCCCTGTGAGCCAGGCCTGGCCTTACCCTGCTGCCTGAGCGCTGGCTCTGCCCCACCTCCCCTTCCCGAGCACCCAGGGCAGACCTGGCTGCACAGCCCGGGCCCCCAACTCGTCCCCAGGCAGCACCTAATGCTGGGCAGGGATGTGCAGGGGAGTGGCAGAACACCTTCTGGCAGCCCTGTGGGGCTCAGGACAAGGGTGGCCCCAGGGCCCGGCGGTGCCGGTGCAGGTGGCAGCACTGTGGGGAGGTGGATCCCTGGCCCTCCCACCGCTGGGCCTGGAGGCCCAGCCCAGCTCACCCCCTGGCTCAGCCAGAGAAGAGAGAAGCCTGGTGCTGGGCCTACCTCAGCCACACAGGGACCATTTCCCCAGTGGTCAAGGTGTCGCTGCCCAGCCTCAGCATGGTCAGGAGTGACAGGGTGAGCTGGGGAGCATGGGGACACCCAGCTCTGCTGCACTGTGGCCGTGCTGTCCTGTGGCGGGACGTGGTACGGGGAGGAACAGGAAGGCTTGCAGCCATCCTGGGGGGCTGTGGGGTTGTGGCCCTGGAGAGCTGGTCACAGCTGGGGTCCCAGGCTGCCTGTGGGGTCCCCCCGTTGCCAACCATTGCACTGCCCGTCCCTGAGCACACTGTGGCTGTCCCTGTGGGCTCCGAAGGAGCTGCTCTGGAAGAAAACCTCCCCAGGCCAGCACTCGGCTTCGTCCCCTGGTGGTGCCTGCGCTCCCTGTTGGCGTGGCTGCAAGCTCTGCTGCTCCACCTGGCCTCCAGACGCATTGCTTTCCTCCACTCAGACTGTGGGGTTGCAAGGGCTGAGACATGACAGATCCACGAAGAGAAGCAAAAGGTTAGTGAAAGGGGGAAAGCAGGAAGTGACTGGACCACAAGGCACACTGCTTCCATTGTCTCATCCAAGTGAGCAACACAAAGAAAAGAGCAACACAAGAAAGAGCAACACAACTGAATGAAAGAAATGGAATACTGAAAATTTATTTTCCATAAGGTGTTAATAACAACAGTTAAAAATGAACAGTAATATCAGCTTGAGGCAGATCATTTAACTAGCATATTGTAGAATGAGCCCATTTTTTTCTGAATTGTGATAAATTTTTAAACTGGTAGTCCTGTGAGGAGCAGGAAGTTGGACCTGATGGTCCCCATGGGTCCCTTCCAGCTTGCGGGCTATGATTATATGCAGTTCAGAGGGGCACGGTTTGATCATGCCTGCTCTTCATCTCACAGGCTGTGGAACAGCCTAGCCCTCCTCTGTAGGTCTTGCAAGGATGTCTCTCACCACTGGCGTGACTCATTTTCCCTTTACGTGGTTGCATCCTGCTTGCTTTCCCTTTTTCTTGCTGAATGTACTTCTACATAAAGGGATCTACATAGCTGCTCTCACACTCCCTAGGTAAGGATGTCGGTGTGTATATACCAAGGGGCAGCAAATATATGATGACCTGAAAATGATCTTTCAGGTCCTTGTGGTTGTTGACCAGGCACATGGCGTCAAAGAAGAGAATTTCAGAGGGAGCTGCAGTGGTGGATAACCCCTCTACCTGGGTCAGTGGGTGAGTGCCTGCCGGGGTGGGTCCCTGGGAGCTAGATGAGGAAGGGGGCACTGACTGCAGAGCTCGCCTTATCCCTGGCCCGTCAGCAAACCAGCCTCTCTCCAGCTGTCCTCTGCCAGCACTGGCAAAGATTTCATGGTGTGGGTCAGGGCAAGAGGGACCGGGCCTCTAGGACCCACCTATTATAGAATGGAAGTCCTGTCCCAACTCCTGGTCTGGTTGCGGGTAGCCCTTTCCAGGCATCTGGGCACCAGCTGCCTGCTGGCCCCAGGGCTCAAGGAGTTCCAAGCCAGGCAGGGCTTGTGTCTTCTGAGTTGCAGTGGGCAACAAGGAAGATGAAAAGCCAGGAGGTGACCATCCTGCAAGGGATGCCCAGCATGGAGGCTTAGGAGCCCTTGCACAGGCCGTGTTCCTGCTGCTGTCACCAGTCTGTGGCACCAACAGTGACCCGCAGCCCTCACTGGGAGCTGCTTGCACCTGCCTGGCTCAGAACCTTGGCCCTAACCTGCTCTGTGGATGCAGAAATGCCCTTCCAGAGTCCAAGTGTCTTTATTGGAGCAGTTGCTGGGAGGACTGCACAGGGGGAGCTGGGCACAGGCCAAAAGCAGCCAGCAGGATGGGACTTCCTTTTGGCAGCTTGTGGCCCTAGAGTGAACCATGCTTCATGAGTATAGTGCCCCCTGGGGCAGCAGGGACCAGGCTGATGTGTCCAGCAATGTGAGGATGAATTGCAATTAGCATTGTCCCAAGAGGAAAAGAAGGAGCCCAGGTGCATGGTGCGGGGAGAGCTCTGCATTGACTGTGCCACCTTTTCTTCGTACCCTTGGAGGAAAACAATTCAAGCCCAAGCAAACCCTGCTGTTGAATCCTTTTTGCTACAGCCCTGCACTGCTGGAGCAGGGGTTTCAGGCATCAACCCAGCCTGGGGGGTCCTTGCCCTTTGTTGGCAACTCCTGGCCCCATGGTCTGGGCTAGGCCTGGCCTGGGGACCAGCCAGGGCTAGCAGGCTGGGGGAGACTGGTGGGGAGCAGCCAGGTTGAGGAAGTTGCAACTTTTCCCCCTGAACTGGTGTTACCAGGGGCCTGGCTGGAGGCACTGCCATCAGTGGGAGCAGCTCTGCCACCCCAAAGGCTTGTGGAGGCGGGGGCACCTCTCCACAGTGTTCCCCGCCTGCCTCCACCAAAGACGGTCACTTTTGCTTCTTGCACTTTTGTTTCTGACACAATTTACATTTATGTGGTCCCCACTGTACTGGGGGTGAAATACCAGGCCCTGGCTCTCTGCTTTTGACGTGTCCTAAGCCACCTCCCAAGGAGGGGCTTTTTCTGGTGCGGGTTGGGATTGTCAGCAGCATAACGCTGCTGGCCAGGCTGGAGGGACCAGGCTGGCGGCTTGTCTCCAGTAGTCAGCTCCTGTACCCTCATGTCCCTTCTCTAGCAGGGCTGGAGAGCTGTACCCACATGACCTGCTGCAATTTATTTTTCCCTTTCTTGGCAATGTTTTCTGTCTTCCCTGCTGCTCCATGTTGTTTTGTCTTAAAAGGTGCAAAACTGATTTTGAAATTCAGACCACAGTGCTCTTCATTGTGGTTATAAAAATCTATCCTTTATAAGAACCTTGAGCATATTACTGAGCAGTACAGTAGTCCTGAGGGAATGCTGCTCACAGACAGGAACGTTAATACCAAGACTTGTGTTTCATTTTTGCACAACAACAACAAAACATCACATAGGAAATGTGGTTTGCTAGGACAAGCCATCCCAACGGAGCAAGGGTAGGGCTGGATGAGTTGTGTGAGCTTTTAGAGCCAAGCTGAGCAGTTGTGAGATCTTGTGAGCTTATCTTTGACTCCCGTTTACAAGGGCTAGATGTTTAGCTGGTGGTAACTGTCATAGCCTTAGTTAACAGCATTGAAAATATTTTTGGAGTGATTTTTCTGGATGTGAGTCCCAGGCAGATGGAGATGTATGGCACACTCCTCAGGAAGGCAGCGTGGGGTCAGAACAGCTCTGGTGCCATGGAAGTGCAAGCGGGATGATACTTCCCAGCAGTGTGTGCTGGTCTGGTGCCAATGAAGGAGAAGCACCCATGGGCTCTGCCTGCCTACTGTAGAGCTGAGTGCTGGCAGCCGCACTGCCTGGGCACAGTCTCCCATGACGCGCGGGATGGTGTCTGTGCCTCCTCATAGAAAGCCTGGGGGCGAGAGACAAAGATTTTGCTCTCATGCACCCCAGGCTTGACAGTGCTTGTGTTATCTGAAATGGCAGCAGACAAGCTGATTTGACAGTTGGGTTTTTGCTCCATAGAGCCACAGTGAAGTGTGGTTTCATGCCTGTCTGGTCCCATCTCCCTGATCCTCAGCAGGAGGGAAGAGGTGGTGCAGAGGTTGATGCATGGCCTCCTGCTTTTGAAGACGAGTTGCTTGGCAGAGCTGATGCCCAGGCCTCAAGGTGTTTGCTCAAGTAGAGCTGCTCTTCCTTCTAGTATACCCCATTTTCAGTACCTGGCCCTCATTCCTGGGGTGAAGCACCAGGGAGGGAAACCTCGGTTTGTTGTTCCTTTCCAGGAGACCATCCCTGCTTGCTTCTTGAAGAGCAGTCTGGTGGATGGAGGCATTGTGGCATAGCTTTGGGATACAGCGGAGGATGCATGTGGATCCCTGGGGACTGGACCTAGTATACCCTAGCCCAGTATACCCTGCTCCCGGGGAGCATCAATCAGCAACAGGCCTGTGCATGAGGTGCCCTGCTGGCATCAGAAGGAGAGAGGTGTGGGGCCGAGATACGCGTTGGCTTTATTCTTCTAAACATTTGAGTCTGGCAGAATGCACAAATCCATAGGCACTCAGCCTGAAAATGACAGTGCTGTGCTGCACCCTCAAGCTATGGCTTAGACAGGAGGGAGCTACTCATGTTTCAGCAAGCCAAAAAGGCAGTGTTAAAGTAGTGGAAGAGCTGGGTCAAGAGGGAAGGCCCACTGCACAGCCTGCCAAGAGTGCTTGAGTGTCTGGAGCTTTTTGGGATGGCTGGTGAGAGGCAGTGTCTGTTAAGGTGGGGGATACTCTTGACAAAGCATGAACTAGGTAAAGTATTAGGCATTGATTTCTTGCTTCTATGGTTTGAAAAGAGAGGCCCAGACCTCAGCGTAGTCAGATTTCTTTGCTGTGTAGTGATCTGGAAGGATTGCTGTCTGGTTCTGCTGCTGGCCTTGTGTTAATAGACAGGGGAGGCATGAGCAGTGGGTGAGGCTGTGTGTAGATGTGGTGCTGAGTCACTAATACTGCTTTCTGTCAGCCAGGGGCTGTGTTGAAACCACAGGAGATAGGAATGCTTCAAAACCAGGTACTCTGCACTTTTCATACAGAGACTCACTGACCATGCCTCATTTGTTGGGCTTTGCAATTTATACCTAGATGGCTGCTGGCTGTGGCAACTGTCATCTCCTAACCACCTACTCTCACTGCAGGTCCCTCAATTACGCCATTCCCAAAATGTGGTGGGCTGTAATCCCCTGGAGACATCCACTTCCTCTCCAGATTTGGTCAATGGGAGGGAAGATCTCATTGAGATCTCTCAGTGGGATCTTATCTCATTGGCTGCACAGTGATAATTGAGTTTGCCCTGCTGTAATAAGTGATTAGAGGTAATTTGCTGATCCAACCAGTAGTTTAAAAACCACCTTGCTAACAAATGTTATCTCGAGCAAATGATAAACGACAATGTAACTAGAAGTAAAGGGTTAACCAAATAAATTGAAGAAGAGAATAGCTTAAAGCTTGCTATAGCTGATATAGTAACATCCTGTATAACAGGAAAGGCTCAACCGCAATGCTATGTTTCTATGGTATTCGTTTAGGTAGAATAGATTCATATTGTATTATCTTGTGTGCAATGCAGATTCTTGGAACCGGGTTTAAGCTGAATATTTAGTCAAGCTTTAATTGCCCTATAAAGTAATATTTAAGGATGTATGTTGTGTAGGTAGTGCACAAGTTCTAGGAAGAAGAAAGCTGTGAACCGCAACGAAGAGGAAGAACATCGAAGAGACCCCCTAGTAACAGGGGACAGAAACCAAGAAGAAACTGGAGAAAGCCACGTCAACCCGGAACTCAACCTGGAGCAAAAGACTATAAGAAGGGGGCTGTAAAGAAGATGAATTTGTGAGCCCTTGGTGGAGCTGCGACTCCCTGGCCGCCCAGCGCTGTTTTGCCTGTTTACTGCTTGCTTAATAAATTCTATTTGGATAATCCTGATTGGCGTGGATCAAATTTGTCACCGCCACTTATAACACCTGCCTTCGCTTCCTCCTCTCTGCTCTGGTGACATCTTTCCCCATAGGGGAGTCATTGGCAGAAGCAAGAGCACAGTTTTGCCTGTGCCACACTTGCTGTAGGGAACTTTGCTGTGTGTCCCACAGGGCGTTATCACCCTGGGCCCTGCTGCAGGCTGGCATCAGGTTGCCAAGGACACCTTCACCTGGAAGCAAGGAGCATGGAGGCTCCAGCTGAAATCCGGTGCTTCATGTCAACCTGGGGTAAGATCTGAGAAGGAAATGTTGTCCCATCTGGGATGAGGAGAACTTCCACACTATCGCTACAAATCTTTCTGCATAGAGGAGCAAGAGTTCTATGCAGAACTCATGGTCTGTTATGGACAAGGATGTATGGCACAGATGTGAAAGCTTGCCTTCTCTGTCCAGGATGTGTACAGGTGCACATGCAGGCTGTCCCTTGGCGGTCCTCACAGTGGTTCATTGCATATATGCAACATATATGCACATATGCTCCCTTAGGAGCAGGGAGCACCTAAATGCACAGGGGAACGCAGACATCCATGTGGTGTATTTGAGGTGGGAGACAACTGGTTCTGTTTGCTGGTAATCTTTGCAGACGGGGGAATTGCTTGTCCTGATTGCTGTGAACAGTGGGACATAAATGTATCCCCGCTTCTCTCTCCTGCAATCTAATTAGACCCAAATTCCACCACTACTCAAATCGTCATGTCAGAATAGAAGCATTTTCAGTCAACTAAGGCAAATGAATGTTTTACCTCTTGGCCTCTTATCAGCAGGGTCCATAATTGACCTGAAAGATATTCATGTGCGCTGATTCATTGCCCAGAGACAGGAATGATGTTCATGTCTCGTTGTTGGACTGCTGTTTGTGAGAGCTGGGGTGGGGGAAGCAACACCAGAAGATACAGAAGCTGGATAAATTTGCCCGCATGGCTAGCTAGATGACTGAGTGGGTTTACAGGCAGCTGGAAGTTAACCGGGGAGGATGAAAGCTTGAATGGCTGAGAGGCAAAATACTGCATTTATTTGCTGAGGGGCTAGATAGGTGCAAATAGACATGAGGAAGAACTAGGTTCACTAGGCTGGTGAAAATGGAGGGATTGTGCCTCACACACTTTTGGGTGCAAAAATAATTTGTGGGCCCAGAGAAAATACGGTCTGCAAAATGCAGGAGCCAGTGTGGGAGGTGGTTCTTGGCTCTTGAGCACCAAAATCAGTCAGTGTCTTGCTGCATCTCCCCATTACACGCATTCTGCTCCCCCTTTGCTGCATTCCCACTGCTGCTGATCCAGCTGCTCTTATTGTCCCTGAGCTGCCTTCTTCCCCACAGAACTTTGGGACTGGGACTCCCTTTTGCTGGGCAGCCCCAGGAGAGCATGGTGTGCTTTCAGCAGCTATGACTACTGGGTGCTTGGAAGTGCAAGACAGATGTGAGAGAAATTTATCCCGTTTTAAGCAGATCTCCAGGCTCTGTGTACTGTCTAGTAGCATGGGCGATGCTGCTCAGGTTATCAGCATGATCAGCCCACACTAGCAACTAGATTTGGGGGTCAAATCACATGTAGGGAGTCAAATCATGAGTGAAGGAGATGGGGAGGGAATACAAACGCTCATACCAATGCATGAAAGCAGCCAAGGGAGACACTCAGTGACTTTCTGCTCAGGTGAGCTGCCTGTCCGAGGGTATTTCTACCCTGAAGCTCATCCCAGAGAGCCCGGGCGGTCAGACAGCATGCCCTGCTCCTCTGCAAACCTATGATTGCACAAGCTCCTGCAAGCCCCATCGTTGGGGCTGACCTTTAGCTTTTCTTTGAGAAAGTCTTTGACCTGAGCCTGAACATTTCCACTGTTGGGGTGGAGGATTTGCTGCCAATTCTAATGACTATCATCTTGCCTGGTAAAAGAAATACATGCTTTGGTTCCAGCCTGAGTGTGTGCAACTTCCATTTCCAGCTAGGTCTGAGATCCCAGCCTGCAAATGGGGTTTCTCTTTTTTGCTTAGCACAACAAGGCAATATTCAGCCGGATTGAAATGCCAAATGCTTGCTTTCTCCCAGCCTGCCAAACAAGATGGACGATGAAGGACCCCACATCACTAGCGGTACTCACTCAGCCATGATTCTCCCTTTCTAGCTGTGGTTTGTGGCACAGGCATTTACACGGGCTTTTAACCCGCTTAGTGTGCTTTATTCTGATTTTGTATTGTTCTGGTGTGTTAATCAAGCATTCAGGGATGGTCTGGTAGACAGTGCCAATCAAAGTGGGGTTATAGAAAATAGCTCTCATCAAAGTCACTTGATATTTTTCAATGCAAGTGGATATTTTATGTAAGAACACAGCTATAAAAGCTCTGTCCTACCATCACATGACATACTAATTAATGAATTCCATTTCAGCTTTTCCATTATTTTCCTGAGTTGGCATCAGGCTGAAGGCTGTATAGTCAGCTGGGTCCTCCTCATTCCTTTTGCAAATCTCTCTGCCAGCCCTGAGACCTTCTGAAGAGTTTGAAGATTTACTGAAAGCCGATGTTGGCTGGCCTGAGAGTTCCTAGAAAATTTAGACGCAAGTTTTCTCATTCCGCTGATTAAAACCAAACCTGTTTCTGGGTTTTCTGTTGATTGCCAGGTTTCATTACTGCTGGGGAGTATTTCAGCATCCTGTGATAGGAGCACATTATGTCCACTTGCCAGGAGAGAACAGAAATATCCATTAACTCTTCTGTCCTGTCTGTGTTAGTATTGCAGCTCCTCAAGGTACTTCTGTTGGTTACAGCAGTCTCCTTCCTTACCCTATCAGTTTTCTGGGTTTGGTTTTTATTGTACATTGGTTGGGGAACAGTCTTAACTGCTTTCATTTTCTTTCCTAACCAACCTGTTTTGTGGAGTGTTTTCTTTCTCCTTGTTTTTTCATGTTTCCTTAGGTAGTCTCCATTCCTGACTGTGGAACTGTGTATTTTTTAGCGACCAGTAAAACATGCTAAAATTAAATCCAATTATTATATTTTTCTGTTTCAGTTTTTTCACTCTGTCAATCTAGTGCCTGTAAGGAGTCTCTGTGCAGAGGAAACGAGTGATGTCTTCTGGTTGTGTGTCTAACTACATTTAACTTTTTCTGCTGCACTGTAATAAATATAGTTACCTCACATTTCTACACATGAAAGTGATTGACAGGTCTTCTAAGACTGAATGCTGCTCTGTCAAGCTTAAGTGTGATATATAATCAGCTCATGCTTTAATATAGGAAACTATCTTTAGCCATTCTTAGAAAGTCCAGGCATACTTGGCTTCTGGCAGGCAGGGCATGCTGCCGTTGCCACTCAGAAGAGAAATTTCCTGTGATGCAGTGGCTGTTTCAGGTGTTGGCAAGACAGGGGGATTCACAGCTGCATGTGTTAAATACTGCTCAAGAATCTGCTGTTCACTCTGTTAAAATAATGAGAGGAAAAGATATCTTGGAAAATCCAGTTCTCTCAGCAAAGTCCCTCCCAAGCCACGTGGGATGAGAAGCTGGAGAGCTGCAATGAGAAGCTGGAGAGCTTGCCCAGGATAAGCAGTTGCCCCAAGGCCAGGACACTGCTGCTCCTGAGTGGTTATAGGGTTTGTGTCGCTGGGACTCGGGGACGGCTGGTTGCTGAGCAGTCTTATTTCACTCTTGCTCGCAGGAGCCCAGTGTGTTGGTTCGCTTGCTCTCTGCCATTAGCTGGTGCAGTGGTTAATTCACAAACCCATTCCCTTTGGGGCTGGACCTGGTTGCGCTCTGCACCTGCCTGATGCTCTTTCTTTGGGCAAACATGCTGACTTCTGCTGGAACAGAGCCCAGCAGCAAGGACTGCTCCCCACTCGCTCCAGAAACAGCCAGGGATGGGAGTGTGCTCTGTTCTCTCTGACGGTGCCTGCTTGGGGGGCTGCTGCACTCAGGATCAGAGCTGGATCCCCTTGCTTCCCTAGGCTCCACACCCGTCCCCTTGCTCCCTATATATACATAAGTATATGGAAAACCTAGTGCTGGAAAAAACAGGAAAGGCATCTTCAAACTGTAATGACCTGAGTGCTGCTGAGGTAATGCTGCTATGGGGCACTGCTGGAAGGACCATGGCATGTGCTGGTGGAGGGTCTGAAGGGACATGCCTGTCCCCTTTGGTCCCAGAAGAGGACACTCAGGAAGCACAGTGTTTCTATTCTGCAGCATGTCCAGTAAAATACAAGGCAAAGCTGCACAGTCTTGAACTAAACTCCTGGTTTCCATTTCTGTCCTTGCTGGGGACCTCTGCCTTTACTGCACTGCTGAGGGGTCTCCTGGGGAGAGGAGGGGATGCACAGCCCTTGCTGGAAGGCCCCCTGTGCTGAGTGGTGTAGGAGGAGGTAACGGACCCATGATGCTGCCTGTCCCTGTCTAGGCTAGAGGCCCAGGCTGGAGCTGGTCAAGGAGACCTCTGCATTGCTATAGGGTAAGCCTGAAACCTTTTGAGTGATGACTGTAGGTATTATAGCCCCCTTCTTGGGAAAAGTGATGTGTTGATATAATCTCTGAATGGAGAGCAGCCCTCTTGCAAGCTTTTACAAGCTCATCTGTGAGCAGTAGGACTCAAGAGCTTGCAGAAGTAGTATGGAGGTAGATTTGGCCTGTAACTTTGTCTTAGCTGTCCTAGGCCTACATTGTTTTAGGTCTTGTTTTATTTTTCCCCCTCCCCAAAACAGTCCAAAGTGTGGTCTACTATTGCCTGAGAGACTCCTGCAGTTGCTGGGTAGGGGGAACTTGGAAGAACTGACACTGTGAATACCTGCAGTCCTGAAAATCCTGTACCCTTCTTGGAGTAAGCCTTTCTGCCTTAATTCTGCTTCACTCAGCGAGATGATTGCAAAGCTGTGTGGGGCTGAGTGACAGATGCTGCCTTCTGCAGGAAGGTAGCCATGATCCTAAAGGAGCCCTGGGGCAGCAGAGCGTCCTGAGCTATTTCACAGAATCACAGAATTTTCAGAGTTGGAAGGGACCTCTAGAGATCATCTAGTCCAACTCCCCTGCTAAAGCAGGATTGCCTAGAGCACATCACTCAGGACTGCATCCAGGCGGGTTTTGAAAATCTCCAGAGAAGGGGACTCCACAACCTCCCTGGGCAGCCTGTTCCAGTGCTCTGTCACCCTAACTGTAAAGAAGTTTTTCCGTGTATTTGAATGGAACTTCCTATGTTCCAACTTGTGCCCATTGCCCCTCGTCCTGTCACTGGGAACCACTGAAAAGAGTCTGGCTCCATCCTCCTTCAACCCACCCTTTAGATACTTATAAGCACTAATAAGGTCTCCCCTCAGCCTTCTCTTCCCCAGGCTAAAGAGTCCCAGCTCTCTCAGCCTTTCCTCATAAGGGAGGTGCTCCAATCCCTCAATCATCTTGGTTGCCCTACGCTGGACTCTCTTCACTAGTTCTTTGTCTCTCTTGAACTGGGGAGCCCAGAACTGGACACAGTATTCCAGTTGTGGCCTCACCAGTGCCGAGTAGAGGGGGAGAATGACCTTCCTTGACCTACTGGCCACACTCTTCCCTATGCAGCCCAGGATTCCATTGGCCTTCCTGGCGACAAGGGCACATTGCTGGCTCATGGATAATTTACTGTCTACCAGGACCCCCAGATCCTTCTCCTCAGAACTGCTTCCCACCAGGTCCACTCCTAATCTATACTGGTGCCTTTGGGGATGGTCTTTCTCAGAGGACTTGAGAAGCAACACGCTCCATAGAGCAAGTAGGGTGAGCTGTGTCGGAGATGGTGCTTGCTGGCATTGATGCAAGGTGAAGGCAGAGGTTCCCATCCCAAGAAGTATTTGTGTCACTGGAAGGGAACAGCTCTGTCCCATGCCACTAACTTCTCCTAAGCAAGTCACGGGGATGCTGCTGCTTAAGCCTGGTCAAGCGGCTGGTCCCCTGGGTCTGTCTGCCTGAAGACAATAAACAGGCCTGATCCATCACTTACAGGAGCTAAGTGGACTCTTCCTATCAAGGTGGAAGTAAAAAAGTACATTTAACCCTGTGGTCAATGCAGCAGCTCAGCTCTTCTGAGGAGAGTCTCAAGTCCCTGAGCTGAGATGGTTCTGTACAGCTGGGGGTTGCACAAGGGTAGGTGCTGCTTTTGGCTCAGAGTTCCTCCCCAGGGAGAAAGGAAGAGCTTGCTGTCCTTGGCCTTTCTATGGATCATCACGTCTGACTTTCATATGCATATAACTGTCAGCATCAGCCCTCCAATCAGGCTCTGAAGTTGTCAGAGTGACCAGGGGCCTTTGCGGCAATACAAGGTGTATGTCAGGGAGCAGGGCAGCACTTCTGAATAGCTCAAATAGGGTTTTGAGCAGGTGGTCTTAAGTCCTAGCTCTTCCATGGCAATCTCTTTTGCATCTCTGGGCCTTCTCCCTACCTCAACGGCATAGCTTGTCCTGGGAACATTGTGCTGAGAGCTGTTTTTGATGGTGCAGTTCCTTAGCCTGTGGCAGAAGGGTGAAGGAAATTGTTGAAGTGTAGTTTTCCCTGGTGGGCGCAAACCTGTCCTCTTGGCTGGATCTCCTGCTCTGCAGAGACATGAAACTAAACCCAACTTGCACACTGAGTGCAGTTTTGTAAAGAAATTATGTGTCCACCCAGAAACATCAAGCAGAATATCAACCCTGGTATCCCTAGCACAGCTGCTTTTTCCATTGAATGGAGCATTATCCATCCAAATGAAATTGTTGCTCTCTGAAAGTTGAATGCTTTTGGTCAGCAGGGAAGGATGGGCTTGCTGTAAGAACAGATGGAGCCATTTATTTCTGCCTGGGTTAATACTTATTGCTTTGAAGGCATCTGGAAGTGTTGTGACTCCTCTCCTGAAGCACAGACTATGTTATTTTAATGCCAGGTCATGCTCCCTAATCACAGCATTTACATAAGTGATATAGGGGGGGGATGGAGAAACAGGCATGGGAGAGGGAGCCGCCAGGAATGCACCCCAGCCCATGCAGAAATCATGTTCCACGCTTGTCCTGGTTCCGGCAGGGATGGGGTTAATTTCCCCAGGAGCCGGCAGGGGGCAGGTATTCCATACTACGTGACCCATGCCCGAGCTATAAGAGGAGCTAGCCAGGGTGAGGAGAGCAGTTGCCACTTGTGGGTGGGCTGTGGCAGTGTGGGTCGGGTCGGTTTGCTTTGCTTTGCGGCGGTACTGTAATCGTGTTTTCATCTTTCCTTTTGCTGTTCTGTTAAATTGCGTTCTTTTAACCCACGAGTTTTGCCCTGACAATTTCTTTTTCCACGACTGTGGGAGTTGTGCGAGCAGCTGTGTGGTTCTTTGTTGCTGGCTGAGGCCAAACCACCCAGTTGCAGTGTCCCTTCCCCAGCACAGAGGTCATGAAGCAGCTGGCTTTCTCCAGGGAGAGCGGGTACAGCAAGAACAGAGGAATGGCAGCCACTCAGTAGGTACAAAGCCACCTGTCAAGCCCAGCACTGAGCCTTTGTAACAGGAGCTGTAGGTGATACCTACAGAATGCCTGTGGATTTTCACCCCTGATGAAAATCTTTGCATTTGGGCATAATGGCTTGTGTGGTTCCCATTAACAAGGCAGCAGAACCTTGCCAGTCATGCACCCAAGGGACCTGGGGCAGCTTGCTCTTGTCATCTCCAGAGCTTCCTGAGAGACCGCTGTTTGACCAAGGGATCTGGGAAACCAGGTCTGCTGTCCCCCCAAGCCAAACACCAAGGGGTGGCCTGTGTTTTCTTGTAGACATGTGTGGGAGGTAGGGGTTAACTGCTTCTCTTCAGTGAGAACTTTCATGTGCTCTGGCTGGGCCCAGTTTGCAGTAAGCACAATTGCTGTACTTATTACAGCAGCTGATGCAGAAGGATGTTCAAGCTAGAGCACGTGCCTCTGCTTCTCGCTGTAGCCTCCTGCTCATCCTGGCTCAGCACCGTTACCAGGGTTGGGGTGCAGGGCTGTTTTCAGCTCCTCTAGACTGTGCACATAGCAGGGCATGTCAGTACCCGCCAGCAGTTCTGGAAGGGAGTGCAGCCTGAGCACAGTGAGCTCCTGAAATCCCTGTGTGTGCCCCTTTCTGACTGCTGCATCTGTCAGCAGAGATTTTTATGCAAGGGGCAATGTAGTTACTTGCATGGGATAATACACTTCTGAGACTGGGTTTCCTCCAAAGAGCAAACATGACTGTAGCTGAGCTGGGATCTATACGAGGAGCGAAGGATTTCTGCTAGCTTTTGGGTTTGGGAGGGAGGAAATTATCTACCTTCTGCAAAACACACAAACTAAATCCAGTTTTCTTTTGGTGGGAACAAATTCACAGTTACTTTAGATCAAACTCTTCCATCCAAACAACATTTGAAATTCCTCTCCTGGTCTGAGCATGCCAGGAGCTCTTCTTGTGCTGCAGGATGAATTTTCAGTCAGTTTGGGGAGATTCTTGAGAGCATTTCTGTGTGTAAAAAGAATTAGGTACTATTTCATGAAGCATCTTCTCCATCTTGCTGTCATCTCTTTTTGAAATGCTCTCTCTTGGTCTTTGCAAACAAATGTGGATTTCTATTTTGAGAGGAAAAACTTTTCCTCTGAGCAGATGCAGACACAAGGTTAACTGTCTGAGTGCATTGTAAGTAGGGGGCTGCTTTCTTCTCAGACAGGGTTGATACCCCAGGCCCCAGCTCCTTCCATCCCACTGTGTCTCTTCTGATCAACTCCCAGGTAATTGGCTTGACAGCAAAGTGTCTGAAATTGTCATTAGCAATTGAACTCAGTGTGTGCTCCTCAGGGTCAATGCAGATAACAGGCTCAGGTGAATGAGATCTAGGGACACAATGTTCTCCTTTGGGGATGGGGTGATGGAGTGAGTCCCACAGAACAAGTCCAGATGAACTACTTGGAAAATCTGCAGTCACCTTTCTCCAGAGAACAAGAAGTCTAAAATGCCACTCAGCACCTGTCCTTCCTGTACTGTTGACTATGCCTGGACCTCACCAGCAGGGCTAATGAGCAATGATAGATGCATGCCAGTTTCATAAGTTCTTGTCTGGTGGCTCCTGCACACAGATTTTTTTCTCCCTCAAGAGAAGAGTTCTGGTGAGAAAGCTCTAGCAGTAACTAGAGCTTTGCTAAAGGCCATGGCTGTCAATCTGATTCAAGCAGAGACAAATCAAACCTGGTTCCTTGAGGATGAAGATGAGGCAGAGGAAGTGTTTCCTGATGGCATGGAGCAATTGCAGGCTGTGTGGTTAGCTGCAGCAGTGTGGTTAGCTGCAGAACTTCACTAACACTAATGAAGCATGGGATGCAGAGGGACTGTGCTGGAGTTGTCTCCTGGAATACTCATACAGGTTGATGACCTCAGGGCCTGAACTAGAAACAGCAGTCCTTGGTGATCAGCCAAAGGAAAGGTTGCCTGCTGTGCATGAGTTACACTGGTCTCAAAGCTGACACCACAAGGTGATACCACATAAAATGCCTACCAGGAGGCAAAGAGCCCTCATCTCCTGCCAAGGACCTTTACAGTCAATCACACTGGAAGGAAGCAGCTGCTCAAAATGGAAGGGGAAGATCCTGTTTCATTGGCAAGGGCTCAGAGGGACTGAAAGACCAGCCTCATGCAGCATCTGGTTCCTCTTCTCCTGAGCACAAGGTTTCCTCTGTCTTGTTTGCTCCTGAGCCGAGTCTGGTGGTGTTGATGCATGGCATGTTGATGCATGTTAATGCATGGCTGGCAGAGGTGGGAGTTGTAAACCTTGGAGTGGCTACTGGTTTTCTGTTGTTTTCTGAGTACTGACTACGTATTTCTGGGCTGGGGAGAGTGCTCTGTTGCTAATTACAGCTGCCTGGCAGAGGTGCCAGGGGACTTCTTCCAGAACCAAACCAATAAGTAGTTTATGGCATTCACCATTGGGTGAATTTACTACAGCAGCCAAAAGCTGAGAGTCCTGTATCAGTTTCAAACAGGCTGGAAATTGCTCTCCAGCTTAAGTCCCACTCTTTTGTGAATGAAGGCGAGTAAATTGCTGCTCATCCCTTTTTCCTTACCAGAGGGGCCTCAAAGGCTGCCCTGATGGTGGAGGAGTGGGGAAGGATAGAAGAGTAATGTGTTCTTTACAGAGCACAGAAGAACGTAAGACCTTGTACCAGGGGCAGGGGTTTCAGCATGCATATCTGAGAAGCTTCCTTAAGAACTGGGATGGGGACTTGCCAAAAGCACCCTGTGAGAGGGCACTCCATTGCTGGAAATGCTGTGCACAGTTCTGCACCCACACTTGCTGGGCAAGCTGCTGCCCTGGGTACCCTGCTCTGCCAGACAGAGTCTTGCTGCCTGGGTCTGGTGAGAGTGCAGGGTCTTTGGGCCAGGGACCGCCTGTGCTCTGGGTTCCTACAGCATTGTGTGGTGAGGGACCACAGCTGGGATTTCCAAGCTGTCCCGCCATGGAGCTGGTAGCAGTGCTGGACAAGTGGCAGGGCTTTGCTAGTGGTACTGGGAAGGTGTGCGGAGAATGTAGCAGGCTGGTTTTGAGGCTCAGACATGTTTTTCTGAGTCTTGAACAAGTCCCAGTTCTAGAGCTGGAAGGAAGGTATGCATTACCCCAGTGTTTGCCCAGTTCTACAAGATTAGGATCATCTGTTGGAAAGGTAGGGTAGCCCCTGAGTTAGTGAGGAGAGTTAGTTAGACTATATTGAACACAGCAAGGAAGGAGTGGTAAATATTCCCAGCTTTGACTGCCCAGGTGCTAGCCTCTGGAGTGGAAGTGTCTTGTGCTTGTGGATTTTGGCCTCATAAAGCTTGGCTGTTGTGAGTTACCAAGAGGCACAATGAGAAATATGTGTTTCAGGTCAAGCGTTCCTTGACTTCTGAGTCAGATGGAGTGGCTTTTGGTTGAGAGCCTCTGGGTGAGGATGAAGGAGAAAGCAAACAAAGTGGATGTTGTTGTGGAAGTCTACTATTGATCACCCAGCCAGGACAATGACACCAATGAATTATTCTACAAGGAAATAAGGGATATCTCTAAATCAACTGCCCTTGACTTTATGTGTGATTTTAGTCACTTCAGTACCTGGTAAAATTATGGAGACATTTATTCTGACAGTTACTG
The DNA here is from genome assembly GCF_000708025.1 of Charadrius vociferus. Lineage (NCBI taxonomy): Eukaryota > Metazoa > Chordata > Aves > Charadriiformes > Charadriidae > Charadrius > Charadrius vociferus. Next base: position 1,160,399 of record NW_009648642.1, read on the forward strand.
AAAAACACTTGAGAGACAATCTCTATGACATTGGTCATAGCCAGCATGGGTTGATGAGGGGAAAGTCCCACTTAACCAGCTAAGTTTCCTTTTATGACAAGGTCAGCCATCTAGTTGACCAAGGGAAGCCTGCAGATGTGGTGGGTTTGGACTTTAGCAAAGCTTTTGATACTGTTTCTCATACTATCTTCCCTCCAGCACACAGTGAGACAAGTCCATCGTATGTTGGATGAGCAATTGGCTGACTGGTCAGGCTCAAAGGGTTACAGTAAATGGGATGACATCAGGCTGGCAGCTGGTCACGGGTGGGGTTCCCCAGGGCTCAATTTTAGGGCCAGTGCTCTTGAATGTCTATATAAATGATCTGGAAGCAGGAATTGAATGTACATTATATCAGCTTGCTGACGATACTAAACTAGGAGGAGCTGTGGACTCCCTTGAGGGTAGAGATGCCTAACAGAGAGATCTGGATAGACTAGAGAGCTGGGCAATCACCAACTGTACGAAATTTCACAGAGCAAGTGCTGAATTCTCTTCCTGGGACAGGGTAATCCTCATTATATGTACAAATTGCAGGAGGAGAAGCTGGAGAGCAGCCTCACAAAAAGAGATCTGGGGGTTTGGGTTGATGGCAAGTTGAGTCAAACAGCAGCCAAAAGAGCCAACCATGCCCTGGGGTGCATCAAGCACAGCATTGCGAGCCGGTCGAGGGAGGTGATCACCCCACTCTAATGCTGCACTGGTGTGGCCCCATCTTGAGTTCTGTGTGCAGTTTTGGGCACCCCAATAGAAGAAGGACATCAAACTATGGGAGTGAGTCTGGAGGAGAGCAACCAAGATGGTGAAAAGCCTTGAGAGCAAGACTTATGAGGAGCAGCTGAGGTCACTTGGCTTGTTCAGCTTGGAGAAGAGGAAGCTGAGGGGTGACCTCATTGCCAAGGGCTGACATCATCACAGTCTACACCTTCCTGAAGGGGGGCAGCAGAGGGTGAGCTGCTGATCTCCTCTCTCTGGTGACCAGCGAAAGGACACAATGAAATGGAATGAAGCTGCGTTAGGGGAAGTTCAGGTTGGACATTACAAAAAGGTTTTTCACTGAGGGTGATCAGTCACTGGAACAGGTTTTCCAGGGAAGTGGTCACAGCACCAAGCCTGTCAGAGGTCAAAGAGTGTCTGAAGGACGCTCTTAGTCATATGGTTTAGTTTTATGGAGGCCTACACGAAGTAGGGAGTTGGACTTGATGATTCTTATGGGTCCCTTCCAACTTGAGGTCTTCTGTGATTCTATGATCTCCAGCTATTTAGCAATGGCAGAAAGGCACACACTTGCATCTAATTAGCACCAGTAAGGGAGATGAGAGTTTTCCCTCTGTCGTGGTTTGGCCTCAGCCAGCAACAAAGAACCACGCAGCCGCTCGCACAACTCCCACAATCGTGGAAAAAGAAC
>NW_009648642.1:1162041-1162330 GCF_000708025.1 Charadrius vociferus
ATGGAATACCTGCCCCCTGCCGGCTCCTGGTGAGATTAACCCCATCCCTGCCGGAACCAGGACATTATCCACCCCTTATTCCATACCATCTGTGTCATGCCCAGATCTTACAGTTCCCATAGTCTGTGGGCCATACCTCCAACGTGTCCATTGAACTCACTTAAAATGTCCATTAAACTCACTTAGTCCATGACTGTAGGCTCCATCTGTGAGAACAGTCTCTCAGGTCACATGAGATGGTGTGTGGTGCTGGACGGGTGTATGCTGATGCAGTCTATGCCCATGGTCC
>NW_009648642.1:1167125-1168917 GCF_000708025.1 Charadrius vociferus
GTCTTGCATAGTACTGAGCAGTGTTTGGTAGATACTGGCCAGGGCCCAGCACAGTGCCGTAAGTTGTGCCTCTCTGGAGTAGCCACAGCATTTTCCTTTTAAATATTCTATTACTTTATCAGGGTCCTGGAGTTGTTCGAGGGTGAAGTCCCAAACCATTGGAGGTGAGAAATTCTCTAGATACCTGCCCATATTCTCCCACATGCCATGCCACCCCTGACTATCCAGCCTTGGGGCAGATCTCTGGGTGGTAGACTTAAACAGTTGCTTAACCCTAAACAAGATCTGAAAAACATTCAGCAGGCATAGCAATAGAAACATGCTGGTTTGAGCATCCCAAGGATATTCAAAGTTCTCAAGAGGTGTCATATCTGGCCCAAAGGAGAAAAGGGAGGCAAAAGAGCTGGGGAAAGTATCTCCCCCTGTTTCTCCCATAGATTGGGTGATATTATTAATAACTTCTGAAAGATGATAACCAAGGTATGGACAAGACAGCAATAGTGCATAGACACCCCAACAAAGCCACTTCAATAGTGATGTTATCATATCATAAGCTGAAATTGCACATGACAGCAAAATTATAGCCCTGATCCCTCTCCCCGAGATAACAAACAGCATCACGGGGAGTAGATAGAGCATGTAAGAATTTGCAAAGCACAGCCACGCAAACAAACGAAGTAACATTGTAACCAGCATCTATCCAACCAATATGGGAAATGAATACAAGAAATTTGTTATTGCAACCCTTCATGCCCCACGTTGGGCGCCAAAAAGAACTGTCGTGGTTTGGCCTCAGCCAGCAACAAAGAACCACGCAGCCGCTCGCACAACTCCCACAGTCGTGGAAAAAGAAAATGACAGGGCCAAACTCGTGGGTTAAAAGAGTGCAATTTAACAGAACAGCAAAAGGAAAAGACAAAAACGCGATTACAGTACTGCCGCGAAGCGCACTGACCGGACCCGCACCGCCGCAGCCCACCCACAAGTGGCGACTCCTCTCCTCACCCCGGCTAGCTCCTCTTATAGCTCGGGCATGGGTCACGTGGTATGGAATACCTGCCCCCTGCCGGCTCCTGGGGAGATTAACCCCATCCCTGCCGGAACCAGGACACCCTCCTGAAGCTCCAGGGGGTCAAGTGCATGCTTAGATCCTGAGAAGAGATTCAGTATGCCCTGAAGAGCATCTGCTCCGCTATGGAGAGCGAGCGTCCTCGATCCCCTGCACGAAGACTCTGCCATGCAGGCAGGAGGAACCATAACTGAACTGACTGCCTCTGCCCACTAGCTCCTTGCCTGCTGTTGTGCACACTTGCCCATGGGACCTCTGAAACATGGTGGTCAGGTAAAGCTGCTTTATGCACTGACATAGCAGCCTGCACAGGGACCTAGTGGCCATGTCAGTAAATGTGTCTGTGGAGAAGGAGTGGGGGACACCAGATGGGGTTTGGCTCTGCAGACTTTTCTCAGTGCTGGTTTTCATGGTGCACTGTAATTTACACCAGTTAGGAAAAAGGACCCATTGAGGTATGGGGTAGCCCCTCCCCACCCCAGATGACCACCACAGGCCCCACTATTGCCTGGATGAGGGAATTACATTTATTTGCTTCGGGTTAGAAAGACATTTCTATAGTATGTACAGCAGCAACATCCTACACATGCAGAGAGCCCACAGCCTGCCCCACATCCCAGGAGAGGACCCAGTCAGTGGGAGAGCAGCACAGCCAGCACCAAAGCCATCACTGTAACCATCCACAGGCTGTGCTTGCTGCTTTCCACACCACTTTTGCTTTTC
>NW_009648642.1:1168950-1176379 GCF_000708025.1 Charadrius vociferus
GCTGGGGGAGTCAGTCTGGCCAGATGGGGCACTGGGAGGCAGAAGGTACTCTTTGACAAATAACCAACGTCCGGAACAGTGGGGCCATGGAGCAGAGGAGTTGGAAGGATGAGAGCTAACAGAGGAGCTGGAGCTTTAGTCCTTGGAGTCCAGGTGGTCTGAGGATCAGGAGCAAGTCTGTGTCCATTCCTTCCTTTGCATGCAGCACGTCATGGGGACATGGCTCAGGAGAACAGTTGGTGCATGGAATGGGAAGGAATGGCAAGGCCAGAAGCAGTGTATAGCAGTTTCTGGCTTGCCTCTCCGTCATCCTCTCTCACTCAGTGGGAAAGGTGGCCTGAAGCTGGTGGCGCAGCCAAGATGGCAGATGGTGTGGGGCTTGGCCACTAGGAAATATGAAGGGGCTTAGAGGAAATGGAGGGGACTGCTGTGGAGGCTGGGTTCAGCTCGCACCTGTTATTCTCCTCGTGCATCTGGGACACTTCAGTGGAGCCTGCCTCAAATCCAGGCACAATGTGGGCAGCGTGCACCACATGCACCTTGTTGCAGTGCTTTTTCCTCAAGAGACAGCTGAAAACTTTTTTGAAGCCTTTGCGGAAGTGCTTGGAGACCAGGGCATAGACGATGGGGTTGAGGCAGGAGTTGGCATAGGCCATGCAGTGGGAGAGCAGGCGGAAAGTGTAGGTGGCCTGGTTGAAAGGGAAGTCTCCGTAGAGGTATCGGAGGATGACTACATGGTAGGGCAGCCAGCAGAGGCAGAAAAGGATGGTTACAATAATAATCATCTTGGTTACCTTCCGCTTGGCCTTCTTGGACTCTGATATGTCCTCCAGGGGGTCCACTGCTGTCCACAGGTACTTGATGGTCCTGGTGTAGGAGAGGCTGATGACCAGCACTGGGATGACGTAGCCGAAAGCAAATGTGCTGGTGTCCATTACCCTGCGTCTCCACTCCTCCCAGCCAGGCATGCAGATGTAGCTGGACTCCCACTCAATCAGGTCATAGTAGCTTAGGTAGGGCCCAGCAAAGACCACAGAGAGGCCCCAGATCACAGCCATGGCAGCCACCGCATTGTGGGGGGTCCGCAATTCCCGTGAGCGCAACGGATAGCGGATGGCCAGGTACCTGGAGGGAAGAGCAAAGCAACCAGCACTGAGATTTCAGCCAAGCTCTGCCTGGCCACATAAACTCCAGGGACAGTTTCCTTCATTCTCCTGAGGGCCCCTGAGCAGTGGCCTTACATGTTATCTCACATCCTCTTTGAGACACAGTCCTGGGTGAAGCAGCTTTTCTCTTTCTAGCAAGGATGCTTTTCTTCCCACAGGCTTAGGGTGGCTCACCCCTCTGTACATAGTGGGGTGGGTTACGTCCCTGAGCTAGGACCACACAGATGGTGCTGTGGAGACCATGCAGATATCCACTGCTTGGCAGACTTTATCCAGCAGAAAGAGGTTTGAACTGAGGATTCAAGACCTGGGGAAGCTTCACTAGGTGATGGGCACTGTGCAGGCTCCTGCACACTGAAGGCATATTTCCAGCCTTCTCTGGCTTTCAGATCAGCCTGGCAGGGGGGAGAATTGCTCACTGGAGCTGTGGCTGCCTCCACCTTGGTAGCAAGGGGACCAAGTGGGCCCTTGTCTTTTGGTACTGACTGCTTTCTCAAGCCAGCCCAAAGCAGGCAGTGATGGTCTGTCTGCTCCCTCCAGCAACAGTGGCCAGACATGGCGTGATGGCCAGCTCTGCTCCCCCACCTCCAGGCAACACCATTTGGCAAAGACGTAGATGTCAGCAAAGAGAGAAGGTGGCTTGGTGCTTGTGGGTAGGGGATGGAGAGGAGATGTTAGCACAGACGGGAGTGCAACTGCTGCAGCCTCAGCCTGCCAGCATCCACAAAAGGATACTCATTTGATGCACTGTAAGGCCAGCAGTGCATGTAGATAAGATATACAGTTGGTGTGAAGGGCCACATGTGTGACAAAACCCTTGTGGCTTGCTGGTCCTGTCATCCTGAAAGCTGCTGGTAGCTTTGCGAGAATCACTTCATGTCACACTGAAATGCAGCCACCTCTTGAGTGGAGCACTGCACAGCACCCTTTCTCACCAGAAAGGGAGAGAACACAGGCACTAAGCACCTTGCCAAAATGTCTTTTTTTTAAGATACTGTCCCCAGTTCTGAGCTGGCTGGAGAGGCAGACACACTCACATGATGTAGGTGCAGGGAAGCAAGAGGCTTAGACCATGAGAAATCTCAGGTCTTCCTTGTGACAGCAGCCAAACTTTGTAATCACTGGAATCCCAGAGGACTGGGATATTTTTGTTGGGGATTCCATGCGACCCCCCCTCACCCCAACCAGGGGATGCCCTCATCTCTGGGTGGGTGAAAAGCTGAAGTGTAAGGTCACTGCTTGAGTCCAGGTGTCCACTTCCACAGGTGGCACCTGGGAGCAGGACAAAGTGGAAAGGGGCTGGAAGAGTAGCTCAACCATACTTTTTGCTGGGATTTAACCCATCCCAGGTATTCCCTGGTACTGTAGTTTCCTTCTCCCTGCAGTGCTGTGAACCTCCTCATTGCCGAGGGCTGTTTGGTCCTTATCTTGTCTTGGTATCTTGGAAGCAAGCACAAGGAGCAAGATGGGCCAGAAGTGGCAGTCAAGGCTCAAGCTTACCCCAGTGGGGATCTCTTCCTTATCTTGGACCGTAAGTGTGGGCTCAGTCAGAAGTGGGGCAGCTGACACAGTCACCTTACACAGCCCTTGGGAGCAATGTAGGTGGCATCAATCAGCTCTAGGGTGTCCTGGGTGACATCCCAAGAAGGGACTCGGCTCACAGTGCGGGTGCCTTTCTGCGCAGGGTGTGGGAGGGATGGGGGCAGTGGGGGAACTGCAATTGCTAGATGACAGGTTTTGTGCTGGGCTGGCAGCCCCTGGGGAATGAGAGATGTGTTTACTGCAGGACTGGGATCTCTCTTGGGTTTTTATGTGACTTCTCTTTGTTTGCGTCGCTGCCTGCACATGATGCTTTTCTGAAATGGTGGCTTGGGGCCAGCCTCTGAGTGGCATCTCTAACACAGAGCTAAGTGGCTCTCTGTGGGAGTCTGTGGCACAGCAGGGAGCTGAGCTTGGGTCTCAAGTGCTCTAACCACAAGGCAGGTCTTTCCTACAGAAAGCACAGACAGGAGCAGCACCAGCTTTGCACTCGAGAGATCTGGGAGTGCTGCCTGGGGGTTGTTAGGGCAAGGGAGACACAACTGGGCCCCAAACTGCCTTTGGCATGGATCGATACCACTGGGGTTTGAACCATCTGCTTAATGGTGGTGGGCCATGATCTTTCCATGCCCTCACTCAGCCCAGCTTCTCAGACTGCCCTCCTTTCCCAGCCCAAGGGCATCTTTAGACTGTTACCTGTCCACAGAGACGGCAGCCAGAGTAAAGCTACTAGCGTACATGGTGAGGTAGATGAAGAAGTGGACAACCTTGCAGATGAAGGAGCCGAAGACCCATCCCTCAAGGGAGTAGATGGTGGCCTGGAAAGGCACGCAGAAGACAATGAAGAAGAAGTCAGCCAGGCTGAGGTTGAGGATGAAGAGGTTGGTAGTGTTGTGGCCCATTTGCCCGTTGCGCAGCAGCACTGCCAGCACCAAGCTATTGCCCACTGTGCCCAGGAGGAAGATGAGGGAGAAGACCACAGGGACAATTACACTGGCAGGGCTGAACTGGTAACTGTTGGAGGAGTTCCAGTACCCAGCCAAGCTTGCGAAGTCCTCGTGCTCCGTCATTCTGTGTTGTGGTGAGATGCTGGATCCTAGGGCAACACAGGGAAAGATGTGAGAGACTGGAGAAACACTGCTTATCCCCTTAGCTTGGCTGATGGGCCTGTTGGCTTACTGGAGACACAGAGCCCCGTTTTCAGCTCTGTGACCCCCACGCTTTTCAGCAGGTTCCTATTGGGGTGAGGGGTGCCCTGCTCCCCCATTCTGGCCCTAGAATCCACAGCCCATGTTCAGATGCTACCTTGGACTGATGATGCTGGAGGTGAGGTTTTGGGGAGAGGAGAGGATGGCATCTGTCCTCAGCTTCCTCCTCTGTGGAAGAATGGAGCCAGGATCTCCAGCTCCCACCTGGTCCAGCTGATGGCAGGAGGGGTGCTATGTTGCTTCCCAGAAATGGGGCTCCAGCCCCAAACCAGCCAGCTGGACAACCCAAAATGTTTGCTCCCCCAATTCTGACAGGCAGAGTTTTATCTCCCCCCTGCTCCCAGCTCTTTTGGTACCTGCTCCTAGAATTAACCTTGCACACTAGAAATAGGGCTGGAAATGCTTTTGGCAGTGACACCTACTACACAGCTCCATGTTGTGCCCAGGTGAGGACTTTCTGAGGAGGACAGCTCTGCAGGGACCATTCCTGAAAAAATTTGGTTTCAGTGACCCAGATACATATTCCCTTTCTGCATCTTACAGGGCAGCTCTCCCCAGGACCTGGACTTTTTGTATCATTCCCCTGCCCCCAGAGTAAGCATTTGGACTGAAAGCACTAGTTTCTCTGTCACACGCACAGAAATCTGTCTGCACATTTTTGAGTTCTGGAGCTGGGGGAATATCACATATAGATAAAGTCACAACTTGCCTTGAATAAACATATGGTTTGGGTTCTTCCTCCCCTCTGCAGTGTTTGTAGGGATGTGCTGTGGTTACCAGAGTGTGTGGCCCAAGACCAGCTCACCGCGAGTATGGAGATCGCAGAGTCTCTACAAGAAACCAACGTCTAGCTTGTGCATTCCCTTTCAGGCCAAGGAATTAGCAAGTGCTCCCCAGGGAGCACTGGCAATGAGTGCCTGAAGCAGAAGCACTGCAAGGGGTGTGTGAGCATGGGTCCCTGGCTGCAAGTGTTCCTGATATCAGTGCAGATTTGGGGATGCCAGCAAGCTGCCTGGAATCACATTGAGCCCTGTTCAACACTACCACAGCTGTAATGAGGCCATTCCCATATAGTTGCAAGTATCCCCGGAGGCAAGTGCCAAAGGCTCATAAAGTTTTGGAAGCAGGCTGTGGTCTTTTGGTTGGCCTATTGTGCACTGCCCAAGAGTTGGTACAAGTCAAATACCCCACTTGCCATGGCAGCCTCTCCTCTGTCTGGGCAGGGGGAAGCTCATGCTGCTGCCTGGGAGCTGGACTCTGCTCTCTGGGACCCCAAAGGTCACTGCACCTCATTTGTGAATATGTGGATTGCTCCTGTAGCACCTACCAATCCCGAAGCAGAGGGGATTTCACAGGGACGGCTTCAGTTGCTCTGAATGTGAATTTGCCTTGTGGCAGGTGCAGCACAGAAATTTTATGTCTGGCTTAGACTCTTCTGTTTTATAGTAATCTTGAGCTCCATGAATGCTGCTTGTGTGGCAGAGGGATGAGCTGGGATGAGCTCTGGAAAGCTGGGATGGCCAGTACTGAAGTGCATGCTACTTATTTTTGCTAGCTCTGCCTCAGTGCCCAAACAAAGCCAATTCAAATGGCAGTGTCAGCTCTCAGTACAGGCAAAAGTGCCCCTGCAGCCAGCTGAAGAAGAGAGTAGCCCATGCAGTATGGCTCTGTGGGAAGCCAGGGAGCTTACACAGGCCCTGGCAGGAGCGGGAGAGATACATGGAGCCTGCCAGAGGGTCTGGTGCCAGAGTCTGGTTGAGGACCTCGGTCTCTTCTCATGCTTCCTAACTCCTTTGAGAGCAGGGACCTTACCTGTATGCAGGGGAGAGCAACTCAGGCTGCCACTGGTGTTTTCTTCTTACCTCTAGTTGATTGCACTGGTTTAGGCTTGGGATTATATGCCATGCAAGGCTGTGGCACTGAGATCATTCTTCCATGGGGCTGAGAAGGGTATTAGCAAAGCTGGAGAAGAGCTGACAAATCAGCCAGAAACCAGCCTCTTCTTATCATCCACCCAGACAGTGCCTGTGTTGTCTGGTAGAGTCTCTGGCTGCTTCACCCTGCATCTCCTTCTCATTGCCAAGCATCCTTTCTTTGCTCTCTCTTGCAAGGCAGATGAAGCTGCTAGTCAGCCCTCCTCAAAGGCTGCTCTAAAGAGAACAAAAAGACAGGCAATACCTGCTTCCCCCCTTCCCCCTCGCAAATCAAGGAAGGCAACCCTGCAAATGTCCCCCCTCGGTGGTGCTGGTTGCAGTCCAAATTTGACATCCTGTGATGTGCACATGAGCAGCTCATGCTTTACTTGGAAAAACTGTTACTGGCTGTCAGGGAGGCACTACTGTTGTCATTTACTACTCACTCCAAGCTTATTTCTTGAGCCTGTAGGAATAGAATTTGGGGAGCTTGGTGAGTTCCTTTCAGGGACAGGCAGTGGCCAGGAACAGAGTGCCAGGAAGGATGTGGTGGCAGGTTAGAAATTGTACCCTTGCCACAGCTTTGAGCCTCTCCCTGGTCACCCATGGCTCATGACCCATCTACATGAAGGCAAAGTGCTTCAGTCTCCTTTACAAATGGGAGTTGAGACACACAGAGCACTAAGAGGTGGCTTTGCAACAGGCTGGATCATGGAACTCACTGATGCAGCAGAGAAACAAATCTTTGTCTCTGATGGGTTAACTCTGATATACCCCTTCGTGCACGATCCTGCCTGCAGAGAGAACAGCAACAGAACAGGCCCAGAGTGAAAGCAGGGTCTCTTATGTGACATAAACTGTGAATCTGATGCTGGGGCACTGAGATGCTCAGAGTCTCTCACGCATCATTCAGAGCATCTCTGGTGGAGTGGGATGTCCCCAAGTCCCTATTTAGCATCTTTTCAGGAAGCTGCCACTTTCCCCCATGGCTCTCTTGTCCCTTGGAAGCATTTTGCAACGATTTCACACCTGACCACTTTGTGGACAGGTTTATGACAATCACTGACTGACTTTCACTTGGTTCTAAATAGCCTTGACTAGCAGTGAGAGGGATAGCTACTCTGAGCAGAGGGAAACTGGAGAGCCTGGGCAACAGAGTTCCTCTCCCACATCTGCTACTCAGGGTTAGCAGGGGCAAAGGCAATGTGACAGATGAGGTAATATTCCCAGGGATGAGAACCCAGGAGTGGCAACGTTGGGACGCAAAAGACCTGATTTTTCCAATGAGAGTTTGGTAAAGGATTGGCAGGGAGAATGGTTCCTGGTACCTAGCTGGTGAGGATAGTGGAAGGACCAACAGAGAGCCTTAGTGGGGGCAGGCAGCAGGTCGTGGCAGGGATGCCTATGAGCCATCACGGATGGCTCTTGTGTCAAGGGAAGGCCAAGAAGGGCAGGAGGAGGCAGGGTAAGGGGACAGACAAAGCTGTGCTGGGGGGGACAGCGCAGACCCTGCTGGTCTGCTCAGACAGGAGCAGGGTGAGAATTGGGGGGGGAGGCAGGGAGCTGGCACTTTGTTTCAGCGGGCTTGGGAGCCAGCTCCCCC
>NW_009648642.1:1176984-1178464 GCF_000708025.1 Charadrius vociferus
CCGCAGAACAACACACTTGGCACTCCCAACACACACGTGCTCGACGCAAAGTGCACACTTATAAAAACCACCAGCAAAGCACACACGCCTCTTGAATGCTGACACATAGGCACAACCTGACACGTGCCTCCCCTTGCACCCACACCCGCACAGGTACTCAGGTCCCTCAGCACCAGCTACCACTGCCCTGTCCCCGGCGGGCACCCAGGAAGGCTTCCGGGCACCACAGAGGCAGCTGGAGCTCCCCCAGCAGCTCCGCCCTGGGGCTTCTTGAGCACTAGGCAGAGCCTGGAAGGCCCTAAGGGAACCCAGAGAGGCACCAGCTCCTCAGACACGCACGCACGCACACACACTTATTTCAGGGTGCCAGGGCACAGCAGCAAGCCCCTGACAGCTGCAGGGTCATGGCAGGGCTTGCCCCCAGCCACTCTCCCAGGGGGCACCTGGTCACCCTCATGGCTATTCCTCTTCCCTCCCTGCGGCCATTGTAGTGTGCTGTGAGCCACTGCAGCACCCAGAGCAATGGTGCCACAGGGGACGGGGGTGGGGGTGTCTGTACAGCAAGATGTATAACATGAGACCCCTGTCCTGGTGCCAGGGGAGGTACAATGGAGGTCTGGGCTCAGCCAGCTGAGCCCTGTTGCCTGCAGTAGGCTGCAGACAGAGCAGGAGGCTGAGGTGGAGCAGGAGGCTGAGGTGCCTGTGCTGCCAGCGGTGGTAGCAGTGCAGCCAGTAAGAGGACACCCATGCCAGCCTGGCGCCAGCTGGCATGTCTCACTGGCAAGAGCACTCCATGCCGCAGCTGGCCGAGGCCAGGGCAGTGTGCCTGCACAGGAGCGAGGCAGAGGGACATTGCCCAGTCCCACGCAGTCATCATCCTGCAGTCATCACCAGGACCCAACATGTGTCCCCACTCTCTGTTGGACAGGAGAGGGTTGTGCTCGCGAGGAGATGCCGAATCACTTTCTGGCTGCAGTGACTGTCCCCTCGGGTCCCCTGCACCCCTGGGCCTGCGCCTGGGCTCCTGTGATGGGTGGGATGGTCCGGACACCTTGCTTCAGCTGGGCTGGTGGGCCTAGGCTGCTGGGGAGCTGCTGGCCAGCTGTAGGCTTTGCAGATGGGAACTGTTGCCTATTGCCATTTTTCTTTCTGCATCCCACTGCCCTACTTCCCATTCATCTTACTTGCCCGATCCCTGTCTTCAGCTCCCCATCAGTATTTTTTTTCCAGCTCTCTGCCCTGCTCCCCGTCTCACTCCTTTTCTCTCTGTCCTCCTCTCTGTTCCTTTTTTCTTTCCCCATCTCTCTGTCCCCTTCTGTCATTCCTTCTGCTTCCCTACATGTTTTTCTCTGCATTCTTGCGTGCCACTCCCTGTTCCTCTGTCTCTCTACCCCACTGTCCTGCTCACCATCCCTCTTTGCCTCTCTGTCCTCCTCCCAATCCTCCTCTCTGTCCTCCTCCCAATCCTTCTTTTTTTCTT
>NW_009648642.1:1178489-1179002 GCF_000708025.1 Charadrius vociferus
TTCACATATCTTTTTGTCCTGCTCCCTGTCCCTGTCTTTTTCTTTGTCCCACTTCCTCTCCCATTGTTTCTTGCTATACCCCTCTGTCCAGCTGGCTGTCCCTTTTTTTCCTCACTCTCTATCCTGCTCCCCAGCCCTATTATTTATTCTGCCATCGCTGCCCTGTGACCCATCCCTGCAGGAGCTGACCAGCTTGCCTCACCAGCTTGATGAATGCTGCTGCAGTCCTGGCTGCCCCAGGGGCGCAGACACTGAGCTCTTGAGCAGACTCAGTCCCTTGACCTGTGTGCATAGAAAAATAAATGATTGCTCTTTTCTTTGTCCTCGTGGTTGTGCCTGCAGTCCCTTTGCCCTTGGTTGGTGGCTGTCGCGGTGTGCAGGGGAGCAGGTTACACATTAGGGGGGTGGGTGCCAGGGCCAAAGCTGCCCCAGGCGTGGCCAGGGAGTGATGGTGGGGACGGTGCTCTGTGAAAGGGGGCTGCGGCAGCGGCGCCAGTGTGGGACAGTGAAGCT
>NW_009648642.1:1179589-1180256 GCF_000708025.1 Charadrius vociferus
CCAGCGGCGGCAAGCGGGAAGTGCCAGGCTGTGTTCCCCTCTTCCTCATCCCCGTCCCTCCCTGCCACCCTCCCTTGGCTTGTGCAGGGTGAAAAAAATGGTGCACTTCAGCAATGGGCTGACTGCATCTGTGGACAAGGGAAGAACAACTGCTGTTATCTATCTGGACCTCTGTAAGGCCTTAGATACAGTCATCCACCACATTCTTGCCTCTAAATAGGAGAGAGACAGATTTTGCAGAATCTTCAGAGTTGGAAGGGACCTCTAGAGACCATCTAGTCCAACTCCCCTGCTAAAGCAGGATTGCCTAGAGCACATCACTCAGGACTGCATTCAGGCGGGTTTTGAAAATCTCCAGAGAAGGAGACTCCACAACCTCCCTGGGCAGCCTGTTCCAGTGCTCTGTCACCCTAACTGTAAAGAAGTTTTTTCATGTGTTGGAACGGAACTTCCTATGTTCCAACTTGTGCCCATTGCCCCTCGTCCTGTCACTGGGAACCACTGAAAAGTGTCTGGCACCATCCTCCTTCAACCCACCCTTTAGATACTTATAAGCACTAATAAGGTCTCCCCTCAGCCTTCTCTTCCCCAGGCTAAAGAGTCCCAGCTCTCTCAGCCTTTCCTCATAAGGGAGATGCTCCAATCCCTCAATCATCTTGGTTGCCCT